>NW_011889189.1:861364-877762 GCF_000151845.1 Pteropus vampyrus
AAAGGCCTACACTGAGATGAATCAACAGGGAGGCAGAATGTATCTGTGTGTTACTCTCTCAGTGGTCCCCACTTTTTCCAGAACTGTCATAGTGCATTGGGAAGGAAGAGAACTTAGTGACTGCCAGCTCTGAGCATTCTTCCCTGGTGATATCATATAGAATGCAGGAGGCAGTTGAAACTGAGAGGGAAGGATGTTCAGTCAGCAAACATGAACTCTAGCTCTCACCCTGCTCCTCACTAACTACATGGAGTGAGAGCAAAGACGCTCCGCTTCTCTGGGATTGAGTTTCTCTCTCTGAGAAATAAAGGAGTTGGTCTATGTGAGCTATAATGTCTCATGGTTCTAAATTTCTGAGATTCTCTGATCACCAATCTATGAACATTTCATTTTTTGAGAAACTTTGGCTAGCTTTATGATACTATGAAAATCACAGAAAGACTGAGCTTTACATATGCACAGAATAAACTGGTTCTTTCTCAGGCTAGCTGAAAGTTGAAGATGCAGTGCAACATCAATTGGTCTGAAGAAAATCTATCCTCTATAAGATGCCTGTAAGGGAAGATGATTAGGAACAAGCTCGGACACTGGAAATATCTTTTGGACTATCAAAAACAAAAGTCACCCTGTAGAAAAGATATCAAGTTGTGGGGCATCGCTAATAAGACATCTGTTCCTCAGAGGGCCAAGCTCAAACAATGCCCTGCCCATCTCAGACATGGACAAGAACTGTTCTTTTTCTGTTAAACTGCTAGTAGTGAAGGGGGCACCACACAGACAGAAGGCAGTTTTGCTATTTGCTTTCATTGGGCACCGGGCTAACCACTGTACATTGCAAAGTCACCTATGATATTTTAAATTTTCCAAGATAAGCAAGTACTTTGCATATGTAAGAGAAAGGCCGCACGAACTCAATACATGGCTTACAACATCTAGTTTCAACATGTCATTGAAAAGTACAGATGTGGGGGGAGCAGGGATGTAGATGGAGTAAAGGGGGTCAAATAAATATGTAGTGGCAGAAAGAAATCTAACTGTGGGAGGTAAACACACAGTGTAAATATATATTTGCTTTATTGTTAAAGTGTACAGCTGAAATTTATTGGATTTCATTAACCAATGTCACCATAAAAAATAAATAAAATAAATAAAAATGAAAATACTAAATAGCTTAAAATATTAGAAATGATGACTAAAATCAATTTTCATTAGGGTATACCTCTGGAAAAAAAAAAGAAAAGAAAAGTACAAAGTAGAACCCATCCAAGAATATTCTTCTCTCTCTTCGGTGAGTCGTAGTGGGAGAGGAGAAAGAGAATAATCAACATGTCCAATTCATAAGTAATGACTAATCAACAACTATGTTGCTAGCTAAGCTTATCTGGTTTTTGAACAAAGTAAGGCATTTTTACATTAATAGATCTCAGTTTCCTTCAAATATAGTAAATGAAGATAGGGTATTTTTATATTTTAAAACGAATAGAGAAACAATGTTTACAATATGTGAAATTATAAACCACATGCAGATTAGCAAATGATAGGCAAATCTTCTACTATATCTATCCTGTCCTAGTTTAATAATTGACCTCTACTAAGTCTTTTTTTCCATTAGAGTCTATTCTGGTGAACTAAAGACTTGAGAGATTTTTCAACATAGAGTATTAAATGCAAGAAAAATGTCTATTGAAGACCTAGGGCTTATTGGGGTCATAATAATAACAGTACTTAGATTCCAAAACATTAAAATATTACATCAAAATAATAATAATGGTATCGAATTAAGTTAATTCATAAAAATGATATTCTACATTTCATATAGAACAATGAATTCATAACTGTTCTATTGACCTGCATACTGACATGTGGTAGATAACTTACTGAGCTGTTCTCTATCTCAGTTTCCACTTTTGCAGAACAAATTTTATAGTATGAAGTACCATTTAGGGTTTTTATGAGGATTAGATGAAATCAACATTGAAAGTCTTATAACTTGCACATATTAATTCAATTAACTGTGCCTTTAAAATAACATGAAAAAAACTCACATACAGCTAGAGACTTTTACAATTTTAGCTGTGCCGTGTACCACTATATAACCTTGGCAAATTACCTCCGTGGATTTAGTTTCTTCATCTGTAGAATGAGTTGAAAATATCTAGCATGCAATGTTGTTTATAGCCTTAGTGATAGGATATGTCAAACACTGCTCGGTATTCAATAAATGCATGTTGTAGGTGCCAACAAAGTATTATACATGTATATGTTTAAATTCATGAAAATAAAATTTGTAAATTATTTAGGTATGTTTAGATTTTTACAATCTGGGATTTTGAAGTATTACAAATATTAGTGTATCATTTTAGCATATACAATATTTTTTTGCTATTCCTGTTTATGCCATAGATTATAATACAGTCAGTTTTATAGCATGTTACTTCACTCGTCCAACTGCCATTTTTGATCTATGTAGACAGAAAGGTCAAATGACTACTCTCATAGACAATGAGTTTAGAAGAAATGATTCCAGGTCTTCCCAGAGGCTTTAGTGATTTGTTTGTTTTGTGTCTTTTTTTTTTAGATAATCATAAAATGTTTATGTGTTTAGAAATACTCCCTCTTTAAAACAATACCATATCTTTCCAACTTGGGAGCAACACCAAAGCGAATATTTGAAAGTATTCTGCCTTGGATCTCAAAAATGGGTCGAATAGTATTTAGATAGTGGTATTGTTGTAGCATGCTCATTTCTCAGATGCTCTTTTATTTTTTTCATGGTTAAAGAGAAAGTAAATATAAGTATTTTCTATCTCAGAACACATTTGCTTTTAATACTGGAAAAATCTTATTATATTTTTTGCATTACAGATTCAAAAATAAATAACTGTCAGAAAAAAGATAATGAGCTCATTACCAACTAACTCTCTGTTACATTTAATTTGGCTTTTCTGCTATCACTTTTCATCTCGAAGAGGCAATGAAAGACTCCAGATTCAGCAGAATTCTTTAAAGGATCAATGATTTGCTTTTTTGAACAACTTTTAGGTGGTCTAATGTTAAGAACGTCGAGGTAGAATGAGTAATTCTGAATTTGACTATTAATTTCTTCTCATATATTTTTGGAACTTGGATAAAATATTTGTCTCATGTGGTTGAGTTTTCACCAATCTATAGCATTGAAACAATAATGTCTTATAATGATTTTATTAAGAATTATTAAGCCAAAGGTATGATTGATATTTATATGTTTATCCATGTACATTACATTTAAATTGTCCTCTGGGAGATACGTTATTTGAGTTTTAGTTACAGTGATGGAAAAGTTAATCTTTCAGAGAGATGTACTAATACAGAAATTAATGATCAGATACAAGAGTCAGTATAAAAATCTCTGTTGGTGAAAACAGCTGGAGTTAATACTGTGCAAAAAGCTTTAGAAATTACTTCATTACGATGTATTCATAGAAGTAAATAAATACAGGACAAAAGTGTCTACTTTGATATTATGCAGTTTTTGAATGAAAGGTAAGAAAAATAAACATTTTTATTTTTCACAATTATGGACAATAGTGAAGAGTACAGCTCCTTGCATCATCAATAAATGGCAGCATTGCCCAATCTCACTGAGAATGGATGTGCTGCGATGGAAGCTCTGAGAAGTGATTTTTTTTTTTTTTAATGTAAGGCACCAGTTGGTCTGGGGTAGCACAATTTAAAAGCCAATAAAAACTAGTCTGACACTATGTCATTCTGTCATCCAGCCATGAGATACATTTTACCAGAGGCAGCAGATAAATATCAATAGAATTTGTTTAAGCTGGCACTGAAACATATTTATCTCACTTATCTCTTCAAATTATGCCAAGATCAAATAAACTGAGTGAAATATTATTGAATATGAACAAAATTATGGTATAACAAGTAAGATCATATTTCCCCAAACATGTAATCCATCACCGAACTGTTAGAGTGTACTCCACTTAAAAGAAATCCATTTTTCAAAATCTACACATTTAAAAAGGACTCTAACAGTAACTGACACATACTAATGTGGGTGGCAGTAAAGGAAAAAACTAGCCCAGGACTTTTCCACTGTTTAAACTCACATAGTTTAAACATGTTTAAAAATAGAAATTTGGTCAAGCAGTTACCTTATTCTATTGTCTTTTTGGTTTAGATTTCAGTTGCACTTGGAAGCAAATGCATCATATTAAGTGACTTTAAATATGTAGTTTAGAGTAGATCAAGGGGAAAGACTAAGTTCAGTGATATGTTCAATAGGAAATATAAAAGAAATCATAATTGTAACTAAATATCTAGAGGTAGCCTTTCTTGCTTAATAATACATCCATAAATCTTGGCACACTTTCATGGAATCCTATGATTATGTGGGGGAAAAAATATAAAACCTTAACCTAGAAACCTAGTTCCATAATTTTTTTTTCTTATCTAACAGAAAACTTCCTTTAAAATTAACACAGTTGAGAGATAACAAACAGTTCCTGATGATTAATTTTTAACTTATGACCCTTAAACTGTAAAAAGAAAGAAATTAAAATTAAGCAGAACTCTATTCAGGGTAAAGAGAGTCTTTCTTACTTTGACAGGAAGGAAATGGCTGCTCAGTCTTCACCTTCCCTGGTGAGTAGTAGAGAAGGTAATAATGTATGTGAAAGGTGTGAGGGTCCGTGAAATGCTATGAAAATGTTACTTGTTAAAAAGCCAGGTCATCTATAGTGTATTTACTTTTCTGAGATTCCACTCCCCACAATTTTTTTTTTCTTTCCCCTGCCTTGTCCATAAATAAATGAAAGAACCTTACAAAGTTGCCTGATGCTAATCTGACATATGTAGAGGAGCCCTGGTTGCTCGTCTAGCTCCATTCTAGTCTTTGTCATGAGCCCTCAATCCAGTTTAAGTATAATACAATACAATACTCATAAAACAACTTGACTCCTTCATTCATTCAGAAAACCTTTCTTCAGGGACTATCATGTGTGAGATACTCTTCTAGGGTCAGGAAAATCAACGATGGACCAAACAAAAGATAAATAAGGAAAGAAATAATGAAAAATAACCTTCTATAATGGAACTTATATTCCATTGGTTAGGTACTTACTTTTATATTTTTTAAGGAAAATTCGTTCTGTCTTAGATAAAATGTTCATTTTCTTAGATGGTCTGCCTTTTCTCTGCTTCTTTCCCTAAGATAATATCCTGGTATATAAGGAGAGTTATGTGCTTATATAATATCATGAAAAGGTGAAGAGTCTGTTTTTTCATGTATTGACTTCTGGTATCAGGTGTGATATCCCTTGTCTCCTTAGTGAGACAGTGAGAAAAACAAGTTATCAGGCAATTACACTACACTGTGATAGACACATTATAGACAGGGCTGCTATATCACACAACTCCAGAAGCACCACTCACACGGACAATGATGTGAATAGCGCCCCCTGGAGTTGTGCAGTCTGGGACCTGTGCAGCACAAAAGAGAAGCATGTGATTCATACTTGGGAATTAGAAGAAACAACATGTAGAGGTATACCCTAAACAGTGGGCAGAAGTTAGCTGGATAAAGGTGGAGGAGGGTGAGTAAATAAGAATCAGATGAACAAAGGCCTAGAAGCAGAGAAAAAAAAAATTAAAAGAAGTTCACTTTAGCTGGAGTGATGAGTAAAAGAGAAAGGAGCAATGAGAAGTGAGGAGGAAGAAAGAAGCAAATTTATTATAAAGAACCTTGTATACATATTGAGAAATCTGGCCTTTAATCTAAGGACAAATATGTACAGTTGTAAGATTTTCCGCTAGGGGTATATTGAGGGTAGATTTGCATATTAAAAGCATTGCATTTTGAAATTTACAGGATTGGATTTGCTTTTTATTTGCTTTGCAGTGAATAGATGAGTAGTTAGGAGGCTGTGGCAATCATCTGGCCCGAAGACAAGGAGGCCTGGTCATGGTTTCACATTTGGAATGGAAAAAAAAGGAAGGCTGAAATAAATATTTAACAATTAGAATTGAGAACACTTTGTCGATGGGATGTAGGGACTGAGAAAGAGAGAGGAGGTAGGGATCATGTCTTCTTTGGCCTCGAGTAATGTGTTAGATGACTGAGCCATTCTCTGATGTAGGAACCTGAGGCAGACGAGGAGCATGGACTGGGAGGAGAGATGAGTTCAGTCTTTCACATGTTAAGTTTTAAGGGACTGGTGGGCATCCAGATGGAAATGTTTAAGGAACTATTGCAATATCTGCTCTGATATCCAAGAAACAATCTGAGACAGGGAGATAGACTTGGGCAAAGGGAATAACTTTACGGATGTTAACCATAGCCATGACATGGAAAGAATTTCCCAGGGAGAAGATGACTGTTTATGTCTTTTAGATTTTTATAATAACAATAAAAGCTACCCAGAAAATGCAAATATGTAAAACATACTTTGTATACGGGGTATAATGGACTTCTGGAATTGGTGTTAATTTCCATCCATCTACCTTTATTAGATGCTTATGTAACTATAAGCAACATAGCATTGAACTGTGTACTTTTGTAAACACATTTTATAAATGGTATCACACTGTTCTGATTCTCCATCTCACTTGCTTTTTTCCATAGATTTAATGATTTTGACACATGTGAATCTAATTCATTTATTTAACTGCTTTATGATATTGCATATGAATATAAGACACAATTCGAACAGTCTCTTATTGATTGGTTATTTCTAATATGTCACTTGTATTAAGAACTATAGTGGGCGTGCCTATACATGACTCCTTGTGCACCTATGTAAGAGTTTATCCCAGGTAATAATAAGAAGTATAAGTCAAAGCTTTTGAACATCTTTAACTTATTACATATTTCCAATTGCCTTTCTCATTTATTCAACCAACTTATCCTCCAATCAATATTATGTGAGATTTATTCCATATTTTTTCCAACACTTGTCATCATAAGACTTTTAAATTTTTGCCAATCTAATGAATTTAAAACATTTTGTTGCCATTGGTCTAACTTGAATATTCATGTTCATTTCTAAGCATGAGCATTTTTCATTTGTTTATTTGTCACTTAGTCTCTCAATTTATGTTTTGTCCAGTTATAGATTTGGAGGCATTTTTCTTATTAATTGACATCAACTTTATATTATAAATAATGATCTTTGATTTTTTAATATATTAAGCTCATCTTTTATATTTGTTTATGATAGCTCCAGAAAAGTAAATCAATCTTTTATTTTATGTTACAGTTTTTCTTTAGTCCTATTGTAAAAAAAATCTTTTTCATAAATTTAGTCTTAAATATTCTTGTAAGTATTACTAAATTTTGGCTTTTAAATCTGTCTTTAGGCCATGTAGAAATTCTTTGTTTGAGTTAAAGGGTATAGTTTTTTTTTTTTCATAACAGCAGTAATTTAAACTGTATTTTAATAATTCAGCCATATATCGAATAATTCATCTTCTCTCAACCAATCTGTAATGCTATTTCTGTCATATTGCAAGGTTTACTTATATGCAAGTCTTTCCATAATATTTTATTGTTATATTTTTTTCTCTCTGGCAATACCACATTTTTAATTGCTATACCTTTATAGTAAGCCTTGATATTCAATATAGAGCTTATTGATGCAGATTCTTTCTTCTCTTTCCAAATTTATTTGTTATTTTTGGTCTTTTGTTCTTCTATGTCATTGTATGATTACATCGAATTCTACATAATTCTTATTGGGGAGTACACTGAATTTATAAATGACCGTAGGTAGAATTATATTCTTTTTAAATTAAAAAGCTTTTTGAAAAAATATACATTTGGAATTAAGAAGTGCTCTATTTTACTAGCCTGTGCTATCCTGGGGAGTGAGGATGGGCAGGGCCAGATTCCTATTTAACTTTGTACCAAATAGTACAATAGCCAACAGATGCTGAATAAATGTTCCTTAATTAACTGACAGAATGAATAAATGAATAAATGTAGGCTTTTTTATGATTCTATTTGGAGTGAGGTTAAATTATATCTATAATAAAAACAAATAAGGAATAAAGATGTTTGTTTCCTTGGCTCATTACTCCATTATGGTAGACTCCCATTATTCCTACTGACAAGGACAAGAAAAGTTCTTTGAAAATTAAATTTAAGAGAGTTTTTTGTTATTTCTTTCTAAAGAAGCCCTTGCTATGCAGGCCATGGATCTTAGCAACAACCTGCATATTCAACGATGCGACATCTGTTATTGAACGCCAGCCAAGTTCCAGGTACTATTTTAGGTGCTAGAGTTACAGCAGCGAGCAAAAGAGACAGAAGTCTCTGCTTTCATGGGGCTTACATTCTAGAGGGTATAGAGACTAAAAATTTAATAAATAGTTCAATTACATTGTGTGTTAAAAGTACTATGTGCCACGGGAAAAAATCAAGCAGAGGGTAATTGGTGTTGGGGAGATTGCAATTTTACGTAGGATGAGAGAGGTGGACCTCAGTGAGTAGATAGCAATGACTTGAAGGAGGGAACAGAGCGAGACATGACATCTGGGGAAAGAGCATTTCAAGGTCAAGCCAGAGGCAGGACCTTGTCTAGCATGGTTGAAGAATAACAAGGAGCACAGTATGACGAAGTTATAGTGATCAGTGGAAAGTATAGTAGGAAAGGGAGGACTAGGGACATAGTGTAGGGTTTTGTAGGCCACTGTGAGGATTTGGGCTTTCAGCTCCCGGTTGCATAAACCTGACTTCCAGTGAAAATTGTTACTGGAATATTGCTATCCTTCTAAAGGAATTTTTACTGTTTTTTGTATACTAGGTTATTGTTTTATATTTTTAAAAAAGTTTGTTAACCTGAGAAAATTTTGAAAAATTTTGTATAGTCATACATGTTTTTAAGTTGAGTTCAAAATGTTTCATAATTATTTTAAATGATTGTAAAGGATATGGCTTCTGGTCTATTGTAAATATTTAAAATCAACTGTTATATTACTCTTTCAAATGTAATGGGCTCCTAATGCCTAAGCAATATGTGACATAGTCACATTGTTTCTTTAAATAATACATGAACAAGCCCTTTAACAGCTTAAAATTTCATGTAATTTCTTTACCTCTTTGAATTGGTATTTCATTTGAAATCTCATGCAGAATTTTATCTTTGTGTAATATAAACTTATACTTCAAAGTATCTTATTGATTATCTTAGCAACTTTGCTACATCGAAAATATATATGTAAATTGACATTTAAGGCTCTTTTTATTGTTACTATTAGTAGTAGTACTAGTAAATAGTAGTAGTATTTCCTGTGACCAGAATACCCTAAGTATTAAAATATATTTACAGGATTAAGTTACATTTATGATAGTAAAAATATATAATTAATCAAAAGAACATAAATGGAAAATAAGTTTTGATAGAGTAATTTTTAACATAAAGTATAATCTTATTTCAAATGAGATAAGTGAGTTCCTTCTTAAATTGAGACAGGTCCAGAATCAATTTCATTCCTATTTTTCCTTTTTAGTTTTGTTTTAAGAGAGAAGGCAAATGCTGAGAAAATTTATTCATATAAATTAAGTACATGGGAATACGAGGATTTGTTAGGACAGTGTTTCTCGATTCTTTGAATTCCTTCAGAATCATATGTCAAAATCACAGAGTGATACATCATAAACACTTCTAATGATCTGTCAGGGGCAATCTATTTCGATCCTACTTCAAGTTTGTTGAAAGCAAATAATTGGTAACAATTCATATTACGAACTACTTTTTTAAAACCAAGTCTTTAGAGTAATTCATTTCTCAACACCAACATCAATATATTAAAATGTTCCTTCATTTATGTGTCAGATTTTTCTTCCTTGGGACATTGCATTAGAGTAAGAGTCTAGATGGACGAGAAGGGCAATTATAACGAGGGTAATTTAAGTAGGACAACTGTAAAAGGAGAAAGGGAAGAGGAGAAGCCTCTTACTTCAGGAATGTTTCTATAGAATGCACTCCTCAGGAATTCCAGAGTCCTGACTTTTCCTTACTAATACAATTTCTGAAGTTTGCATAGTCATTTTACTCTGAAAGTTATTTAAAGAAATAAATTTAAATCAAACGACTCCATTTTGCAACTACTTAAGGAATTATAATTTTGAAGCTTTTAAAAAAATTAACTACTTGCTTATTCTAAGCTGAATATTGCCATAAAATATGTCATAATAACTCCATAATAAATGCTATTCTAAAAGAACCCAAACTTCTTAACTTGACCTAAAGGCCCTTCAGATTTGAAGTGCCTCTCCAGTACTCACTGCCATCTTCCCTCACCTCCATGACTTTTCAGATTTATTCACCTCTTTTCAATTTTTCATCATTGCCAAGATACTTTCCATCTCAGGAGATTATAACTCCCTACGCCGGGGAAGCTGGGTCACCAGTTCTTCACTTAAACCCACCCTCTTTTAAGTATTTGCTCAGAAGCCTGAACAACCTTAGAGAACTTTCCTGACCATTGCTTTTCAAGGAGAAATTATTTCCTTTATAGAAATAATGGCAATTTGAATTGTTTTGTTAATTTGTTTATGTGTTTATCTTTTCTCTAAGTGGCAAGGAACTCATCTGTCCTGTTCACCCTTATGAGCTCAGCTTATAGAATCACACTTGACCCAAGACAGGTAGTCAAAAATATTGGTGCATGACTGAATGAAAAGTAAAATGATTAGACCAAAAATTCTAGAAGAAAAATTAGTGCAAACAATAAAAATATATCCAAATGAGGCTATATTTTCAAAACACTCACGAATGCATTTTATATTTATTTAAATCTGAAGTCTCTTTGAGTTGTTCAGTATTTCTTTTAAAAGGTGCATCCTCTGCCTTCTCTCATCTCAATTGGCTCTGGCATCTATTTCTCCACCTCAATGATCAAAATATTTAACCACAGATGGCCTTATAGGAAGAGTATTGATAAATTCAGGAAGAACTTTGGTGTGGCATATGATTTATGCCTCTCTGTTTGGCTATCTGTGCTGCTGAGTGGCTTTTAAAAACTTACTAGGCTAATATTAACCAAACAAGGTTCCTAATTCACCCTCCCTATGCTGTGAAGTAGACAAAATTCAACTAGACTGGTGGTGGAACCTCCCCTGTGGCCCTTAATAAGTAGAAGGATGTTATTATGGAAGATGGATGATTTTACTTGCCTGTTTTCTTCTCTTTTTGGATAAATAAATCTCTCACTCCTGCTGATGAAAAAAATTAATCTCTTTGTATAAATCACATCATATTCCCGTGCAAGTGGTACTTTTGCAAAAACTGTTCAAATAATTACAGATCTTAGAAATAACAAATTATTAAGTCAAAAATTATGCTTCTAAAATGTGTTACTTACGTCTGTGTCATTAAATTTTCACCAGGGATTAATAACTTAATTTGAGCTTCTCTTTCTTTATATAATTTTGCAACATTGTACTCTTCATAGGTCAATGCCAGTAAGTTGTTTTCATTTTTATCTTAAAATTAAAGATATTTTAGAAAGTCACATCTTTATTCATTAAAGGCTTAGGGAACCTTATGAAATAATAGAAGAAGTACTATTATAACAGATGGATCTCTGAATGCCATATTATTTTATTATAAGTCTGAGGCTGTAAAATTAAAGTAAATTTAGTATATTTTAGGGTTGTTAACCAAAATGCGGTTCCTCACAATCTTTTCAGTAATGACTGAAAAATTAACCACACAGTTTTTTTTAGTGAGCCCTTAACATTTTGTAGTGTATATGTTAGTGTCAGAGAAATATAATTTTCAATACATATTTGATAATTAGAATTATTTTGATTATTCAGTTTTACTTTTCCTCTTTCTGTTTACAGCATCAAAGTGAAAAGAGAAAGAGAAAAATATAAATAGAAATTTACATTTTAATATTAACTTTTTAAACATACATTTAGCTTTAGTTATATAATCAGTAACATATGCCAACCCAATATAAACAAGCATAGACTATTGTTAATATGACAACAAAAACACAGCTTTGTTCGTTTCTAAAACTGCTCTTTGCATAGCTATTTCTGTATAATTTCATCATGCGTGTAGATATGTCAATAGGTATACGCAAATATATAAATCATAGGGCTGTAGAAGTCTTTAAAGTGACATAGAATGCCGAAGTCATCTGCTATGCCACTCGTATAGTCTTTATTATCTAGTTTATCACGCTATACTTAAAATCTTCTTGAATCATGTCCTCAAATCAGTTTTTTTTAAATCACTGAAAATTACTGTCTAATGCTGTTTTTTATTAATTCTTTTAAATATATTCAGCTGTTTAAAATAGTAGCTAAATTTACATCAAACATATTTATATGTGTTCTGTTAGGTGACATTAAACAACTTTTAATGGGCATGTTATTTCTACTAGAAACTATACATAGCTGGACTGAAGGCTCCCTAAAGGCAGCGCATGGAGTAACTAGTCACTAAATGGTTATTAACTGACATAGCATATCCTTCAAAATACCTAAATAAAATTATAAATTAAGCAATTTCCAAGTGGTAGACTGAATATAATGATAAAAAATAGCCATAATTTTTGGTGCTGCATGCTGTGCTTTATACATTCACCCCAGACATTAACTCTGGATTCTAACTATCATCTCTAATTTTATAGGTAAAGAAACTAAGGATCAGAGAGGTGCAATAATTTTGTCAATGTCTCATAGCTGATACTAGCCAAAATTAAGGTTTAAACACAAATCTTCTGATTCTCATCCACGACATAGTCAGCCTTTTTTATAATGTATTTAACTCCTCCATTTAAGCAGATCAGTCAAAGACCATGAAAAGTTAAGGACAGTTTTAATTCCCAGTTGAACAAGCCTGCCCCATCTTCCTCTGTCTGTAAAGTAGGAAAGAATGTTATACTTTGACTGTGTTGAGGAAAAGCAGTTCATCCAATCACACAAAAAGGAGGTACAGTAAGATGGTATACCAGTTTAAGAAGAGTTTTTCTGTACATGTGAGGGCTTAAAAGTGCAGCCATATAAGTTATTTTTTAAAATATCTATTATTTAATATCAGGCTATAATTGATTCTTATTTAGTCTCATGTATGTTTTAGAATAGAAAATATACTCATTGTCAACTGACCTATTTTATAGCTATTTTATTGTGCTTGACTAAAATATTATTTGATTCAATTTCTAAAGAGGTGAACAAAGAATAGTTCCATCTTCGAGCTATAGAAAGGAACTAATATTATGATTTTAAGAGACTTTTAATGTCCAAACTATCCTTAGAATAGATAATTTTATGTCATGCAAAGTTCAACTCACAACTGGATCTCTGACTTCCCATTATGCACTTATTATATTTTGTATACACCTGATAATTTGGCCATTGATGTTAAATTATAATTAGAAGCCCAAGCAAGACATTGGCTTTGGTAATATAATTACAAAAGACAAACAAAGAAACTAAAACAGAAATAGCCTATAATACACATTGGTATTGGATATTTCTTATTTTCTCAAGAAACTTGTTGGGTTTCTATCACTCCTTCTCTTTGTTTGTATGCTTAGACGATGTGTGGTAGGTTGAATAATGGCTCTTAAAATACCCAGGTCTCAATTTCCAGAACCTGTGAATACTATTTTATATAGCAAAAGTGATTTTGCAGATGTGATTAAGTTAAGGACCTTGTGGTGGGGAGATTATCCTGCATTATCTGGGTAGGCCCTAGAAGTAAACAGAAATGTTCTTATAGTGGGGAGGCAGAGAGAGGGATTTGACTACAGAAGAAGGCAATGTGACCACTAAAACAGGATGTTAGGCTACTGCCTGTGTAGGTAGAGGAAGGGGCCAAGAGCCAAGGGATGCAGCTCTAGAAGCTGGAAAAAGCACTTAAGTGGATTCTCCCCTAGAGCCTCCAGAGGGAGCAACCCCCTTCCCCGCCCCGCAAACACACACACCTTGATTTGGTCCAGTAAAATTGATTTTGGACTTCTGACCTCCAGAACTATAAGAGAATATACATGTTATTTTAATCCATTTATTTAAAGTTTGTGATAATTTCTCTGCACAGCCACAGGAAACTAATATAGATGGGGTTCAGGAGTAGAACAAGTGGCCTAGTTCTAAGTTAATCATTGTGTCCCATTCTCCTATCTACAATTGTAAATAGTACAGGAATGGTTTAAATTACCCCGTCAGAAGTGAAAATAAGCATTTACCAGGAATGCTGGGAAAAGAGGGGAAAATTCTCCCTCCTGCTGGTCAGTCTTAAAGGATGTGAGATCTGGGAAAGCTGAAGCCATCTACAGTTCACAGTGGGAAACATGCAAAAGTATGAAGCAAATGGAGACTGGAAGAGATGCGAAAGTGGAAAGAACAAAAGAGAGAAAAGAGAAAATAGAGGAGAGCAAAGGAGAGGAAGAGGATATGAGAGAGAGAGAGAGGGAGAGAGAGGCCTTCCGCCTTTCTCTATACTTCTCCGTTAAGTGAATGAATCAGCTCCCTCTTTTCTTGAGCCAGTTTGGGCTGGATTTCCTGCCATTTGCAAGGGAAAGAGCTCCTTTGGACACATTTCTTAGGTTTGAGGGTTTTTTTTTTATTTTGTTTTTGTTTTGTTTTATTTATTTTTTAATGACAAAGGTCAGTACAATTGTACGACTGGTAACACGTGTATTCACTACGTAAATATAATTAGAGGCCACATCAACAAGCACACCTTAAGTATTTTATTTTAAGCAATAAATATTAGAGCTCGTCAAATAATCCTTAGGGAGAGAACTGGAAAGACAAATTCTAAGGGAGAGGATTTATTCACTTCACTTGGCAGAATTTCAACCCTATTTAGTTAGGGACCCTTTTGCCAAATTCTGCTGTGGGTTTCTCATACCTAAAGTATCCAGTCACATTATTTAGTCCCAAATGATTTTTTCTTATAAATAAAACACTTCTTTAACTAGCCTTGTTTTTTTTCCCCCTCCCTGAAATTAAATAACTGTTTAGGGATTTATTTTCGTACTGCTTAGTTATTCAATCCCAGAGTAAATCAAGATCGTCTTTTGTCAACCCCACTCCTTACCACCAGTGTAGAGCATTTTTTTTCCATAAAAAAAATAAATGCTATATTTAAAAAATTAAAAGTCCACCACTTGACATAGGCTTTAGAGTCTGCAAATTTCCTATAGTGAAGTAAATTACTTGATGTGGAAGTACTGAATATGTTCTACATTAGCTACGAGGCAGGGAAGAAAATTCACAGATTGAACCTGCAGTTTTTATAGGATACAGTCTTGTTAGGATTTATTTCTTTATTTTCTCCAGGAGATGATTGTTCTAAATCAGAATGGTGAAAATGGAGTGGTATTCATGTCTGAGATATAAATATATTTTCCTTAAATTTTGTTTGAAAATATGAATATTATATAAGCCAGTCACTCACGGACATCTCTCAATTGTCCCCGATCATTTGATTTTCAGATATGGTTCTTGCTTTGCAGAACATATATGATAGTTAGCATTAGTAAATGGCAACACCTATTTCTCCCTGAAAAAGTACAAGTTTTTTGTACTAAGACTTCCATTTCTTGAAACTATTTTCTATTAGTAAAAAGTTAACAATGTGGCAAATGATTTTTTTTGTCAAAATACAATTGCATATTAATCTGATATACTATCTAGATGGACAATTAATGACTAATGACTATACGGAGCTATCATATATGGGAGGAGGCTGGGGAGCACAGATCCATAGGCAATCCATGACTTTGTACACAAGGTAGTTGGTATCATTATATTGATTTCATTTTCATTGAAAAGGTAGAAGAGTATATTTTTACAGTAGCACAATTGCTCTGGTAGGAAAGATGGGACCCAAAGTAGTTAGGAATTCCTGTATCTATAAACTCAGAACTATTTTATAACCTTAAAAAAGTTAATCTAGCTATTTTGAAGTGACGTTCTTTTTCATTAACTGATAGAGGTAGATCTTAATGCTTTCATTCAAAATACAAGGGACTTCTTGAAACATTAACTTGCCAGCTCCTAGAGACATATTCTAAGTTTCGTGATTAAAACTCTTTAATTCAAAGTTTTTAAGTAGAGTTTCATTATTCTTTTTTCCTCTGATAAAATTTATAATATAAATAAAAGTTTCAAATGATAAATGGAGAATCTCTAAACCACTAAAAAAATATTCATGAAGACATAGTCTGTAAAATTTAATCCCCACTTGATCCAAATACAAGAAAGTAAAAAACCCTTTATGTAGTAAATAGAAGAGGAAAAACAACTTAGTATGTGATGAAAATAGTAGTCAGCCATATATCATTGATATGTATATTGCAGTTGTAGACGCAATCTTAAAAATACTTTATGCATAATTGATAAAGAATCAGTAAAACTACTATGATTCATAATAACAA
>NW_011889189.1:879627-918273 GCF_000151845.1 Pteropus vampyrus
ATTTGAAATTGGGGAAGGTCAATATTTAGAAATCTCTCATTTGGGTGAGGACTGGGTTGAAGGAAGAGCCTTTTGGACACTAGAGAAAAATCAGTGAATTATCTGCTTAGAGTCCAGGTTGGAGGAATAAAGGAAAGAATAGAGGATATATATGCTGCCTGCTAGTGTGCTCATAAAGAGGCCAAAAGTCCATCATTCATATTTGTGGTTTTACACCTGATGTCACTACTGTCTTCAATTTTACCTGAGGTCCCCTGATTCAGAGTTTCAGAGCTAGTGGTTGGCAGGGAGGGGAGAGAAGTGGTCAGAAGTAGTTTCCTCACTGTGTAGAGTAAGGAGGAGACCTGGAGTTCTCAGCCTACGTTTTCCTCCTCCACATACAGATTTTCAACCAGTCCTCCTATTCATACCATCTCTTTTGGTATTTGATGTTTTCAAATAATGATTTTTTAGGTCATAAATTTATTCATTTCCTGTGGAAGTTTCCACTTCCAAAGACAGCTTTCTTTTCTCTGCTAAGTCAGTGAACACCACTACCCAAAATTTGTTTAAATCTCTCATCTCTTAATTCTTCATTCTTTTTACCATTTGTGGGTTCATATTTTTTATCCATTATAACTATTTTAGCAGTGTATCAGAAAGGAAAGAATGTGTCTACAATATTTAGAAGAATCCTAAAAATTAATTTTAAAGTCAACTACTGTAGATTTTTTCTACTGTTCTGAATACACTATTATTCTTGATTCTTTTCTACTGTCGTTATAGTTATTTAAATTTAAGTTTTTTGTTTTCATTTTTACTTAAAAATTTACATTAGCATTTTAATAAAAATACATTTGACATATATTAATGAGGGTTTAAAATATACAAGCTATTTAGTTTCTTATAATTGTCTATATTCAATAAATATCTTTTGAATAAATTAGTGAATTATTTTATAAAATGAAATAAAGATGGTACCTCAGTAAGCATCTCTCTTTTAATTTGCTTTCATCAAACACCTTTTTAAATAAAAATTGGCTTCAGCAAAAAGATAGAGTTTGCCAAACTCCAGGAATTATAAGGGAAGAAGTAGAAAGATCCATACAAAAGCAGTAATCCCTCCATCAGAGATAGATTTTCACTCTCTCCAGGTTTTTGGGGAGAAAAATTCAAAAGAGTTGTTATTTAACTAGTAAATATTAAATCTATGAGTTTTTCCTCTTCTTCCTTACTCCGGAGGCTCCCCAGGGGAGCTGATTGTAAAGCAGCGGTCTTCATATCGAACAGAATGACGAAGTAGGAGGGAAGAAAGTTTGAACACTTAATAAAACAATCTCATGAAAATAAAGGCTTTGAATTTTATAGAGAAGTTAAATGTGTACAAATAAGCATTTTGTTGTTAGCTTTGCATATAAAACATCACATATAAACATATGTACATATATTTACATGTGTGTGTGTGTAATGTATACATGTCTATCACTGAATCAGTTCTTCACTGGTTTTAAAGGGTAAAAATTGCAAAGGCAGAGAGGACAGTGAAAGGAAGAGTCAATGCATGAAGAAAGGCTCTGAGGACAGAATTATCACAAAATACATGGGAAATAGAACAGTATTGCCTTGACAGGAGAATAGGGTTTGGAAAAGAAGATGTGGGGGTATTATAAAGTCTTTAAAAATCTCAACTTAATGAAATTTGGAGAAAATTTAAGTCCTTTGAGCACAGTAAACATGATAAAAGTTCTATTTTAAGAAACAGAAAAAAATATTTTTGCCGCATACAGGTTATTATCAACTTTCTTGTTGTGTTTCAGAAAGAGTAACCTGTAATAAAATTATAATCCATATTCCATGTTATTAAGTATTAATGAAGTAAATGGTAGTTAGCAAATACTTTTATGATAGATGCTATATAAGGACTACATAATTGAGTACAGAATCTCAAATACCTAAAAAGTTATGTGGCAAAGCATAAGGTTATAAAACAACGCTTCTTTAACTCTGTGTAGCATTCTCTCCCCAAATAGCTCAAAGTGCAATTCTATTATCTAATTCTCAAAATATCCCAAATTACAGACAAAGAAACTGTGCACAAGAAGGCAAAGTTCCCATTGTCAGACAGTAGGAGAGCTGAGACTAGACCCCAGAATTGATTCTATTGTTTACAACCTAAGTGATGTTTGCGTGTCAAGGGTTTTGAGTTCTAGGTAATATTCATTTTTATCACTCCTGCAAAGTCATCCAAATTCACATTGAAAATACATCCTCTTGTTAGTTGTCTCTATTAAACATTTTCACAGAGAAGAGACATAAGAGATATTGGAAGTTCAAATTGCTGACTTTGGAGAAGCAAAGTGCAAGGATTATTGAGAAAGAATGAAGAATTATTAGATGATTATTGGCATATCTGCACTGAGGATAAAAGGGAAACTAATAATTTTCTCAAGACTTACAGTGACTATAAAACCCCAATGCCTTTACTACTGTAAAATATAAAAATATGTAGTACCGAGATTCCCTGATTGAGAAAGAGCAAACCTCACGCTAAGAGCCCTGAGTCTTTACACTAGTCATTCCATTTTAGGTGCCTTTGTGCCCCAAGGGAAACAGATCAGAGAAAACGAATTTGTAAGTCTCCTCTAGTCTTCTTAATTGGACGCAATTACAGAGAAGCTATGGAATAACTCTCATATCTTCAATACCTTGAGCCTAATGGATCTCATATACTCATATCCCAGAAATTAGCAAATGAAATTGCATTTGCGTTCTGATGTGTATTTTCTATATGTAATATTTTATCTTTATATAGCCACTGTTATAGATAGTATTTAAAAGTACTACTTATGTATGTATTTATTACTCTTCCCCAACCAACAATTTGCATGGATTTGAAAATCAATTTTTTACATTTTCTTTCCCCTTTCAACTTTTCCTCCTCTTTTCTATGATTTGGTTTACCCATATTTTCTATAATGTGGTTTTTCCCACTTGGCACATCCTCCTGTCTCCTTCACTCATTTATAGACTTCTGCATTTCTGCTCTCCCAGAAGGACTTTATCCCCATTATTAGAACTTTTGGACCCTTTCATTTTCTTCTAATAACACCCAATGAATTTTTATTTAAACATCCATCTTGTCCATGTCTTCCAGCTCCTTTTCTGTGACTTCTACAGTTAATAATCTCAACCATCTGGCTCCCAAGTCTTTTCCTATAATGCATTCCCTTAATAGGAGGTACTTTATCCTTACATGCTTCCTTTGGAGAACTGCCATGTTTTCCTATATTGGTTTTAATCAAGAGTTTTGGAGTTTTTACAAAATGTTCTGTGTGGTAGCTCTGCTTTGCCCTAGTTTTATTTCCTGTAGCTTCTTGATGAGTTTTTTCATACCCTCATCATCAGATTTAGTAGCTTCTAGTTTGATTTACTTAGACATTTCCTTCTATTTAACTAGCTTTATTTTCCTTTTCAAAATTTAGGTACTTTCTTTTTTCTCAGTGCCTTTATTCTCCCTTATCTTCTCTGTTCTTCATATCTTATTTATTTCTAGAAAATCCTGCCTCTTCAATAGAGAACTACCTTTTTTATTATTCCTGAAGATTAAATTAGAAAAAAAAGTAGAATGTTGTGGACTTGATATTTAGTGCTTACTAAATATTTACTATTATTTTTATAACTATTTTGGTTATGGCTATGAATAACCACTACACCCCAAACCATTTGGTTTAGCTCACCCTATTTTCAAAAACAACTATAGTTTATGGTTTTTCATTATGTTCACTTTCCTGTTTCTAATTTCTAATTTATCTTTGGATCTTCCTTATATTTTTCATATAAATATTTGGCTTCTACTATTCTTTTTTTGTATAATGGCTCTTATTCCAACTTCTCGTAGTTATTAATGTATTTTTAAATATGTCTTCCTCGTGTTTTATATTGTCTTTAGCATTTCATCTTTGTCCTTTTAATCAATTCAGACTAAATATCCATTTCACTTCTGTACCTTAAATGCTAATTTTTTTATGTCTGTTTTTTTTCTTTCAATTTAATTTCCATTTCATTTAGAACTACATTAAAATACCAAATATCCATGTCATCTGCCATGCTGATTCCTTTCTATCTGAAAACTTCTGAGCAAAGAATGTTGGGTTATAAAGATTTTACAATAACTTAAGGGATAAGAACTTTATCTTTGTCTGTTATTGAAAATAAAATTATAGTTTGCCTGATTCAAAGTCTTAATCTAAACTTAATACATGCACCATGATATGTCTCAATGAAATTGGGTTCCCTTTGTCCTTTTATAGTGTGTCTCTGTTTTTTATGTATCAAGCCCTCTGTTATTGTGCCAGGCATTTCTGTTTAGTGATACCAGTAAACTCTACTTTTCTTTCCTTTACCTTTCAATATATAGTATCCTGTTACGGTTAAGAAAATGGTAAGATATGTGTATATACTGACAGGAAGGCAGGATGCAACCATGTAGAGCCCTAATTTAAAATATACTCATAAATATATATTCACATATATATAATTGAGGGTTAAATTCTCTTGTTGAGTAAATATTTGTAACATTGGTTGCCCAGTGTCTGAGATTTTGCATCTGTTTTTCTGTGTTTGTGTGTGTGCATGTGTGTGTATGTGTGTGCGCACACACACACACAGTATCAGTCTTCTTCCCATTACAAATCCTGTTCTTGGGTAATTAGTTGCATGATTAATAATCATTTTTATTAGAAATGAAATACATTTTTATAATGATTGGCGAGCCTCTTTATTTAATTATACTTGACATTCTAACAATCTCCCATAAGCCGACAATATTATGGGACGGAATCAGTTCAGAAAGACTACAGAAGGAATTCAGCTGAGGCCACTGAACTAGAAAAATCTTCTCTGAAAATGTCATCATGTCTTTCACTTCTTGGATGTTGAAGTCTGATAATAATTAAATTCTTTCTTCAATGCTGTCACCATGGCACTAAGTCACATGTTTTCTAATCACATTTTAGATTATCCACATGATAATCAATAATCCTTCTCCAACTTTCCTTACTGAAGAATCACAAGTCCCCCTTCCTTCATCTTCACTCTTGCTTCTTTTTGTAACACACACACACACACACACACACACACACACACACACACACACATATGTTCATGTGTATGCATATATATATGCTTTTCATTTCAGAGTGTTATATAATCAATCTTCTGAGGCCTAAAATTATCATTATTACATTGTAACTTTAAGTTCTGCTCTATCCAGACCTGTAGCGTTTATCAATCTTTAATGGTCAACTTTTCTTTTACCATTGACTATTAATCTATTTTTTATATTTTTGCCTCTCCACTTTGCCTGAAGAATTAGACCTCATTCCCTTATATAGCTCCTTATATATCATCATGTGCCATTACTCCTCGTATTCTAAGTTCCTGATATAAGCTTTTTACACTTACTGTATTTAATGTTATATATTTACATTTTTGGAAGGTTATATTCCTTTTCTTCAGTCTTTCTACCCATGATAACAAAAGAAATGGGGTCCCTTCTCTTTCTCATGCAGTACCTCCAAGAACTTGTAACCAAGATGATCTTTTCTAAAGTAAGGAGAATTTGTTTCCTTTCAGACCTAGTGCTTGTTCATCTTCCCATACATCCTCCTTTCCTTCTGCCTTTTCTTCTCAGGTCAGAGTTGCAAGTGCTTTATTTCCCTTGAAATGCCTGTCCCATGCCCGTTCCTTCTCTCAGAGCCCTGCATCTTTTTCCTGCATTTTTTCTGAGCAGATATTCCCAGGTTAGTTCTTTCATGTCCCCTTTTGTTAACTATAGCATAATATATAACATTATATTATAATATATAACAAGCTCTTGGTGAATACTATAATCTTACTCTCCAGCACAACTACAAATCTCCTTCCTTCCTTCCTTCCTTCCTTCCTTCCTTCCTTCCTTCCTTCCTTCCTTCCTTCCTTCCTTCCTTCCTTCCTTCCTTCCTCTCTCTCTCTCTCCTTTTCTTTTTCTAAAAATAACTATGCACATCGACCTTATCTTCCATTCCTGGACCACTTTTCCACACTTACTGAACACTAATTTCATGACTTTGTAAAGTCTATCTTTGGCACATCTCCAAGTGTCCTCTTGCTGGCGATAACTTTGTCTCTAAATGAAACGTATTACGTTGCTCGTTCAGCTCTGTTTCCCCTCATCACAGCTGTCCTTCACACATACACTGTCTAATCCTAACCCTTACCAGTCTGCCACTTTCATTTTAGCATCTGCCACTTTGGAGATGCTAATCTCTCATGGTATCTTGCTAAAGTAAACTATAATGTATCCTCTAGTCAAAATTTCATGCTTGAGAAGAACATGCAGAGCTTTTAGCCATGACTGGTTAATGCAATCACCACAAAGTTTTTCCAGCCTTGCTTCCCACTTTCTCCTCAAGCACTTAAAATCTAAACCAAATTCAATTCCTCTGCTGCTCTGAAGCTCATGTCAAACTTCTCATTTCCAGGGACTCAAATTACTGTAAATATGTCCCTCAGGCTCCTCCCAACAGAATTAATAATTAGGGTCCCAGTGGCAATTACCATTCCTCAGGGCTGATTTCCAGAATGGAAGCAAGACTTCATAATTTATCTTTGCTTGAAGGAAGACTTCCATTTTCCTATCGGGAATGCAAAGACGTTTTATCCCTTTCTTTCCTACTTTCTCTCTTCACAATAGATAAGACAACAGTATTGTTCTGCTCTCTGAGTTCTTAGTTCATTCATTCTGCTCAGCTCTTCCATTTGCTCTGTAGATCTCCACTTGGGTGCTCTTAATGGTAGTTAACTCTCACCAACTTCTCTGCCACAGCAGTAAACTCCCAGGGCCTGCTCCCACCAACCCTGGAGAACTGTTTCTCCAGCAGGCTTTGAATGGCTACAAGCATAATCCTCTAGCCTTGAGACTTTGGAGTTTGCTTGTCACAATCGCATTTCCTGAAACCCTTCTCTTCCTCCACTCCCCTCCCTATCCACCAATCACATCCATGGTCATATTGCCTTTTACATCAGAGATGATAACAATTTCATTGATTGATCACATCTTCCCTGTACCCATATCCCCTAAGAGATATAGCCCATCCTTCTCTTCTCTTTTCTTGGAGGTTGTCACTCGGCCCTGGAGGAAGGCTCCAATTGTGTGGCCCACCCCTTTCTCTTCCAGGCCAAGGTGAACTGGACAATGTAAGTCTGGATTCTTTCCCCAAGAACTTATCATTGGAAATAATGCTAGGCTTTGAGTGGCTGTGTTGGGCCATGCCGACATAGAAAGAGAGAAAATTTATCAGCAGACAGAGGGAAAGGAAAAGGAGGAAGGAAAAAGGGAGGTAAAGGAGCAAAGGAAAGAAAACCAAACTATTTATTTAACTATTATGACATGCAATAGTTAAATAGAGAAAGGCAGAGAACAGAGACCCCATGTCTTTGGAAAAGTAGAAAGAATAGGCAAAATCCCTGATTTTCAAGTTCCTATGTTCACTTCCTTGTGAAGCTCATACTTCTGTACCCTTCCAAATAAAGTTACAAGCTGATTTTGATGGATTTGATTTCTTATATGCAAATGCCCTCTTATGAAGATAAAAACAATGAGAGCATTACAAATTATAATGATAATAATGACTATAATAATAATAGCTACCATTTATTGTGTGCTGTGTACTAGGCACAGTGTTTAGCACTTTATACAATCACATTCTCACAGCTATCTTGTGATATAAGAGTTATTTAATAAGAGCATTAACACAGGTGGGTTCGGCAATATGTCTAGTTACACAGCTGTTAAGTGGACCTAACTGTCCTTTGAACCCAATACTGTCTTCTCCAAAACTGTGTGCTATGAGCTAATACATAAAAAGCATTCCAAATAGCACATGGCACATGTATGCCATAGTTCAAAATTACTAAATCTTTAAGGTGTTTTAGTTGTTGGATAGGAGCAGCTGCATAGATAGGATTCTATAATATCTTGCTACTCTGAGTATAGTAGTTGGATGAGGAGCTTAGAAATGAAAGTGAACTGGTTAAAAATACAAGTCTTAGGCTTCATCCCATACCTACAACTTCCTTTTAGTAAGATTCCCCCAAGCGATCTGTAGGCATATTTAATTTTGAGAAACTGCTAAGAGACTCAAAGTAGATGTTGCTGGTGAGCTAAGAAAGTATTTTATTTATCTAGTTATCATAACTATGATGCAGTCTCTAAGACAAATATTTAGCTGTAGTATCAGATGTCTAGAACTAAAGCTGAAAGATAAAAATCAGATGGGACTATTTCGCCTTAGTATATGTTCACTCATTGGGTGCTCTCTTTGGTCACCCAGATTTCCATCTTTCCAGAAGAGCGTCCAACGTTTGGCTTGTTGTAGAAAGACTCTCTGGGATTAGCCCATCCTGACAGCCTTTCTACAAGAATCTAAACTAAAAAGAGTATAAAAATGGATACAATGATCATCTATTTAAAGTTGGTTCACATTTTTGAGTGCAACTGGTGAGTACTTGTTATCAACTTTTCGGAGAGCCAAAGTCTGAAATATGAGTGACAACAATTGCTATTAGCTTTAATATTGAAGAATGTGAAACACTCAGGTCATAATTGAGATCAGTGCTCTCAGAGTGAGCTAGTGGAAGATGTGACTTAATGTAAGAAAAAAAAAGGTATCTATTTTCACATGTGATTTTCACTTGCCTAAGTTAAACGATTGAAAAGTAAAGGTCTCCACCTGTTTCTGTGCAGGGACCTGGCTTTGTCCTTTTCCCCGTCCTGCACTTTCTTCTTCTTATCTCCCCTTTACCCTCTCCCCTCTCTTTCTCAGGGCCTCTTTGGTGTCTTGCTCTCCTCTCATTCCAACCTTGGAGCAACCCCGCTGTCTCCTCTTCTGTGTCCTATACCCCTGCTGTGATTCCTAATGAAATAAATTTCAGGAAGTCTACTGATTGGATCCATGACAAGTGCATAATTTATAGGAGCAGCTGGTCCCCTTCGCAGCACTGGACAATCCTTTCATTCTTTCTCAGTATATTCCTTTTCCACTTCCGCTCCACCTCAGCCCTCTCGCCTTTTCCGACTTCATTAGAGGACATCGGCTATGAATTCTTAGCCTCTCTTTTCTCTTATTCCTTTCTCCCTATTTTCATCTTGGGGAATACAAAAGTCTCCCCACTTTCCTAATGTTTATCTCAGAAGTTATCACATCTTAGTCATTATACTTAGAAGGAGATCTCAAAGGATCCTCTTACCTCCTAAATCAGGGTCTCATTGTCAAGTACAAAATCATGAGTTGTCCTGCCCACTGATACTCTCTTCTTTCACACTGCCACCCCAATTAGAATTAGTATTTGTAGTATTGTCTTTATTTAATCAAATCTCATTTTCTTAGTCTCAGCTCTAGAATTGAGAGATTTTATATTTTATGTTTATCGGGTTTTTTCTTTTTATGCCTGTGGTCCTCGATTAGAATTTTTTCAATGACCTTTCCATCCTCCGTGATTATTAGATTTTCTGTGACTTTAAGGAAAGAGAAAGAAATGATTTCCTAAAGTTGGTTATGAGAATCTTTGCAAACACAAGAAGGGCAGCTTCTTTTGTTTGCATCTGAGGCTAAACACATCTGATTTCCCCATAATTGTGAGTCCTTCTCAGATCCTCTATAAATTGTTGGCTATTTTTTGTATTCGTTTCAGATATACAATAAGTTGGTTAGACATTCTGGTAACTGTCGGGGATGCTGAGAGAAAGGGGTAAAGGGTGAAGGAGGGACAAATTAATAGTTGAAGGGTGATCACAGGGATGGCGAGTGTGGCGTAGGGAATGCCGTCAGCAGTAAGGCAATGGCTGTATGTAAAGCCGGATGGAAGACAGAGAAATCAGAGGGATCGTTTCATAAACTACATAATCGTTGGCTGTTTTTAAAAGCATGAGTAGAAAAGTAGAACATTTGAGAAGCTTCTGAAATATTCTATCAGTACCTTTAAGATGTGGCTCAAAATATTCTCTTTATAGAAGGCTTCTGGGAATGATCCTTTCTATGCTCAATCTGTAGTGGTCACTAAAAGTTAATTTTCCTATTAATGCCTGTACTTATGTGTATTTCATCATAGAATAGTGGTTACATGTGTGGGCTTTAGGGATAGATGACTTAAGTTTAAATCCCAGTTTTTACTGTGTGACTGTGGATGAGTTACTCAACCTCTCTGTGCCTAAGTTTCACCATTTATAAAATAGGAATGCAATTGTCAACTATCATAAAATATTTTTAAGGATTATAGATGCTATCCTTGTTAGACTTGCACAGTGCTGAGTATATAGGAAAGGCTTATTATTATTGCTATTGTTACATGTTATTATTATGATTAGCTAGTATGTTCTTTGCATTTCCAACTAAATTGTAAAACTTGAAGTTAGGAATTTACATAATTAAACAAATACTAAACAAATTAATACAAAATGTTTGGAGTGAATCACTTAAATTAATGGAACATATTCTTTTCATACCTTTAAGGCATTTATGATTGGTATTCGAATACCAAAAAATACTGACATGTTATTGGGTCTCAGATGGATTTTATTTTTTTCTTTCATTAAATCTAGTTTGATGTTTTACAAATAGAAAGTTATCAACAAATGATAACTGAATTCATGTAAATTATATCCACAAGGCATAATTTTGATTTAAAATATAACAAACATATTATAAATATGTAGTTAAATATCCTGAATGTAAACACAGTGTTTACAAAATTTACATTTTTAACATCATTAAAAAGAAGTCTATGGTGCACTTAGGACAACTGTCTCCTTGAAATTCTTAGTAAAGTGTCAAGTTTTCTGAAAGTACTTAATGGTATTTGGACTAAGTGTACATTTCAAAACTCTCACATTATGAGTTAATGCATTTGCAGAGAACTTCAGAGTGAGGATCCATATTGCTTATGTTGCAAATGAAAAATGCAAAGGCGTGAGGAGTTAGGACCTATTGAATACCAATGGAACTCTTAATGGTTTTCATTACTTCCTTTTCTCTCTTAATAGAATATCATTTCAATTAGTACCATCTCAATCAAAACTACGAAAATGCTTCATATTAAGTCTCAGAATTGTGGAATCACTTCTTTTGGGGACTGGAATGAAAATTAAAAGATAATCGAATCCAACTCTCTCATTTTATAGATGAGAACACTGAGGCCAGTAGCACTTATTTCTGTTAAGACAGTTTTAAAAACAACAGCGTTCATGCCCTTTACCTGTTACTCACTCTAGTTTTATTATTTATTTTCATGCTGTTCAATTGACCACATTTCAAAATACTAGTGTGCTCACGATGCCATGTTTAGATAGGGTCCTTCTATGTGTGTTTCTCTAAAGGATCCTCTAGGTCTTGTGTGGCATTTTCCTTTGTAGTGTCAAAGCCATGAGCTCCTGGTGTTCCTTTGATTATTTTTTAAGAGAAAACTGTCATGTAAGATCCAAGACCAGAAAAAAAAAATATTTATGGTATATATTCTACAGATATTTTCTTTTGGGATTTTTTTCCCTCTAAGAGAAAGTTCTTTGTTACTATTCAATAAAATTCCCAACCTATATTCTTAAAGTACTTACTAGAGATAATTTGTGACTAATCACTTTAACCTAAAGAAATAAGATTGGTAATAAAATGCAAAACCATACCTTAATCACTTTGGAGTTGTAATTATCATTTACATCTATCCAAATAAAGCTGCATTTAATATTCAAGTTACTTCCAAAAAATGTATTTAAAATTATTTTTTATTGCAGCCTCTGATCTTTAAATGTACCGGACAGGAGAATTTGGAGAGCTTATGTTGTTGGTAGGTGGTAGGTTTCAAGTTAAATTGTGCTGAAGCAAACGTGAAGTATCCACTAATATTTTTACAAGGCCCTTTTTGAAATTCTCACGTTGACTGTTACCAGTGACTTCGATTTACTGACATTTGGTTAATTAAGAGACACAGTATTTAAATAATTATTAGCTAAGAAAAAAATATTGATATAAAAAGGAAAAAGCAGACTAGAAGGGCACAAAGCGACTCTCCCATCTACCTCCAGCCCTCCCTCCTCTGAAAGCCTGGGCAGTCTTGGAGTAGCAGGTTCCTGCATGTGCCAGGAATCCGGTCTCCGTGCAGCGAGGCGCAGTACAACGCCAGGGCGTTCCCAGCGGGGCACTGCTGGCTGCTTGAAACCTGCAAGCACCTGGCGTGGTTCTTGAGGGCCCTAGGGACGTCTGCCTCGGACGCGTCGGCTCTAGGCTTGCGAGCAGAAGGCTCTGAGCGGTCGGAAGGGTTTCCTGTGTGTCAGCAACTTCACTTTGCCGAGATAGCTGGCGGAAGAGCGAAGGAGCGCTCGCGGGCCAATCGCTCCCCAGCAGCCAACCCTGACCCGGCGCGCCCCTCGTTCTCGTCGCCGACTCCGGGAGCAGCGACGGGGCTGAAGCGGAGCGCGCCCGGCCCTGGCGGAGGCCGGCTCCCCAGAAGACGCCTGGGGCTCGGGGCGAATGCCCTAGAGAGCGCAGGCGGGCAGCCGAGCGGGCTGGGCGGAGGCACACCCCTCGCCTCCCGCGGAGCGCGGACTCGCCCGGTGCCCAAACTCCGCCCACCCTCGCCGGGAGCCCGGCTCTCCCGCCTGCTCCTGCACTCGGGACCGTGCGGGGCCTGGAAAGGGGGCACCGAGCGGTGCTGACCGCGAACAGGACGCGATCCTGAAGCGCACGGGTCTGCGGCCACGCGCTCCGATGGCTCCCGGAGGCTGAGCTCAGGGGGCGCGGAGGAAGTGGCGCGGGCCCCGGAGCCGAGCGCTCGCTGGCAGGGTAGGGAGAAGGAAGATGCCCAGGCGAAGTTGATTGGGGGAAAGGAGGCTGGGGAGTGCCCTCCCCGCGCCCGAGCGCACAGCGTAGTGAGTTTGGCTGGACCTCGCTGAGCTCCAGGCGCAGACCCGCGGACCCTCGAGAAAGCTCAGCCGGAAAGTTGTCGGCCGCGGGGCCCCGCACGCCCTGTTGTGTAACCTCGGCGCTGCCAGCAGGACGGGGAAGTTGCTGGCCCGCTCGCCAACCCGGTTCGGCCCCGGCCCCGGCCCCGGGCGGATTTCATGGCCCGCGGCGAACGCGGGGCCGGAGCCGGCGTGGGCGACCCCCCGCGCGACCCCTCCCGCGGGGATCCTCGGCGCCCGCTCCCTTCCGCGCGCCCGCTTCTCCGATGCGCGCTGCGCCCCTTGCCGCCGCCGCCCTCTCGCCGCCGCTTGCCCCTCGGAGCCGCCGCCTGAGTCCGGGAGGAGAAAATGACCGAGGTACTGTGGTCGGCTGTCCCCAACGGGACCGAAGCTGCCCTTCTGGCCGTCTCGGGCTCGCCCTGGGGAAACAGCACAGTCGCCTCCACCGCCGCCGTCGCCGCCTCGTTCAAATGCTCGCTGACCAAGACGGGCTTCCAGTTCTACTACCTGCCGGCCGTCTACATCTTCGTGTTCATCATCGGCTTCCTGGGCAACAGCGTGGCCATCTGGATGTTCGTCTTCCACATGAAGCCGTGGAGCGGCATCTCCGTGTACATGTTCAACTTGGCGGTGGCCGACTTCTTGTATGTGCTGACTCTGCCCGCGCTCATCTTCTACTACTTTAATAAGACAGACTGGATCTTCGGGGATGTCATGTGCAAGCTACAGAGGTTCATCTTCCATGTGAACCTCTACGGCAGCATCTTGTTCCTCACCTGCATCAGCGCGCACCGCTACAGTGGCGTGGTGTACCCGCTCAAGTCCCTGGGCCGGCTCAAGAAGAAGAACGCCATCTACATCAGCGTGCTGGTGTGGCTCATCGTGGTGGTGGGGATCTCCCCCATCCTTTTCTACTCGGGCACCGGGGTCCGGAAAAACAAAACCACCACCTGCTATGACACCACCTCAGACGAGTACCTGCGAAGTTATTTCATCTACAGCATGTGCACGACCGTGGCCATGTTCTGTGTCCCCTTGGTGCTGATTCTGGGCTGTTACGGATTAATTGTGAGAGCTTTGATTTACAAAGATCTGGACAACTCACCTCTGAGGAGGAAATCAATTTACCTGGTGATTATCGTACTGACTGTTTTTGCTGTGTCTTACATCCCTTTCCATGTAATGAAAACGATGAATTTGAGGGCCCGGCTGGATTTTCAGACCCCAGAAATGTGTGCTTTTAATGACAGGGTTTATGCCACTTATCAGGTGACAAGAGGTCTAGCAAGTCTCAACAGCTGTGTGGACCCCATTCTCTATTTCTTGGCAGGAGATACTTTCAGAAGGAGGCTCTCCCGAGCGACCAGGAAAGCTTCCAGAAGAAGTGAGGCAAATTTGCAATCTAGGAGTGAAGACATGACCCTCAATATTTTATCCGAGTTCAAGCAGAATGGAGATACAAGCTTGTGAAGACTCAATCCCCAAACACCCACTTTTGTAACATGGTAGGATGCTTAATAGAACCAAGTGTTCTCCCCGCCCCCTTTAAGTTTCTAAAAGTTTAGAGGAAAATCAAACCAATAAATTAATGAGTTTAAAAAAAAAAAAAATGAAAATGCCCACACCCACACTTGGCTTGTTTGGGTTTGCTTTCAAGGCCTTCCTTCCTTCTAACCAGAAATATGTATAATAAAATAATACTGTCCCAATTAAACATTTACTTTCTCTTCTGCCTTTAAATTTTACAAGCTTTTCTGTTTAAGTGCACTTGAGTACTGGAACTATTTTGATATTAATCATTTCTCCAAGAAAACTGACCACCTGAATCCTGAGTGTGTGATTCATCTCGTCTTTAATGTTTTTAATAATCCATGGTAAAAACAAATTGAAACTCTATATTCTATTCTCAAACTTAGCACAGGTTATAGCAAAATACTAAACTCAATTTATTCACTCTCAGATGAACAGAGATCTCAGCTGGGTGTCATTTTTGGTCCTATATGCATAGGTGGTAACTGACTGAGTTTCTTGGAGACTTGAATAGGAAAGTAAAGACAATGAATTTAAAAAACCTAAAAGTGATTATTTTCCAGTTATTTCCTGAAAACTGCTCACTATATGTTGGGTCCTAAATGTTTGATGATGAAAGCCTACATATATTATCTTACAGGTAAAACTCATTCAAAATAATCAAAGTGTACTTTCCTTGTAAACACCATGAACTCTGTTAGACTTCCTGTGAGAGAGCATTTTACTTGCATCACTGCTGTGCAGTGCCTTAGGAGTTTGTGTTCCAGTGCAAATGCTCACTCACATCTGTAAAAACAATTTGAAAAATCACAGATAAACTGCAGACCAAAGTTGAATAACTGTCAGCAAGTTGAGGGCTGTTGGGCAGGAAGGTAGTATTATCAGAGAGAGAGTGTTTGCCAGTCATTCACAGTGCAGAGCCTACGATCACATTCTCAAATGTATGAGGCAACTCTGAGTGAGGAGAAGACATTTTTAGAATAAGGACTGTAGTTTAAATTAAAACCATGGTGTAAAGGTTCTTTTTTGCTGCTTTGAAATGTTAGAAAACATGAAATGCAATGTGAAAAGGAGGCAGAATTTGTGTAGGTTGTGGTGATAGAATGAGAAGCTATAATCCTTTATTAGATCTTTTATCCTCATAGTTAAAGGGGGAAAAAAAACCTGGAAACATATGAGAAAGGGAAATAAAGAGAATTAATTTTAAGTACCTAAGGGACCATGGCAGTGAAAAGTTACAGAAACTACTAATAGTTGAAGAAAAGACCACTTGGTCAGTGTTTTATTTTATATTTTTTCTCTGCCAGGCAGTAATGAGAAATCTATAAAATACTTTGATGATTTTATAACAGTTTTTCACTGAATGTTGAATTGCTGTATTTATAGCCTTTAAAACCTTAAAATTCTATATGATGTAGAATAATGAGGTGAGGTAACACAATTTATAACTCCAAGCAAATAAATCTCGTGTTAAAGGAATGTTTAATTATGAAAAATAGCCCCAATAAAACCAACAGAGTCTGCACCTGATAGAGTAACTTGTTTGAAAGCATTTTGTAAGTAAAACAGTTTGAGGCTGTGTCTTAAGGCAAGAACCTGGGGGACACAGTGACAGGTAAGTCAGGGCTTGATTTCAGTTGCTGCAATGCTTGGATGGGTAGGTTGCGGATTTATGAGACCTTCAGCTCTTCTTAAAGTTTCTTCAGTTTATCCAGTCTCAGGTCACTAAGACCAATGAAGAAAACTGTGTTTAGCTTCTTAAAAAGTGATTCTTTTTTTTACATGTTCAGTGTTAATGCACAGAATTATAGAAAACAACAACAACAACAACAACAACAACAAACTTTTAGATGTCCTACCTACACATCCTCATTTGGAGGAAAGAGAAGGTTAACTGGCTTCTCAATTGGTTGGTGTCTTACAGCTTTTCTGTTGTGGAATCCTCAAAGAAAAATGTCTGAAATATGTTATTAGTGTATTGTCCCTGTCAAACATCATGTTCAGCGAGACAAGATTGATATCACTAAATCTGACCAAAATAGAAATTTCAAAACCTGTACCATCCTTAAACTCAAAGGCTAATGGTACACATTTTAGTAGTATTTCCTCATCATTTACTTTAGTTTTCTTCCTTGTAGGTTTCAGGATACCCAGCTTGATTTCCAGTATCTGTTAAGTACATTGTTTCAACTTCCAGAGAACTTTCTTGTGGAGTGTGGATCCAGTGAGGAGGTGGACAGTGGCTAGAAAGCCCTTTTACTTCTTGGCATGTTTTTTTTTTTTTTCCCCAGAGTGTTTCTTCTTTAGCATCACATAGACGACAGTGACATGTGAATGCATGTCAATTAGTAAGAAGAATGATCTCACCAACTCCTTCCAGGCAAATAGAGGGCTCTGAGAAGAGTCTGTACTAATGGTGAAGCAGTAATCTGTTGGCTCAAAATCATTATGAAACATGACAATATGAATAAGTATTTTAATGGTAAAGGCAGAAATCTGTTGGTATTTTGATGAAAGAACTGCTAAAATTATAGAACTTATCGGTTAACTAAATTTCACAATACAAAACTATTTGAATGCCAAGTTCAAGGTATTGTATGGCACACAAATTACATCTTTGACTCTGTGAACATTACTGTGTTTGTATTGAAGTAATAAGACAAGAGAGATAGCATGAGTGTAGGATTTAGTTAAAACCATGGCATTGCCACTTGGCTAGCTATGGAACCCTTGATCCTTTCAAGACCGTTATTCATGGATTAAAAAGGTTGGATGACATCTGTTGAGGCCTTAGGGGACATGGAAGCATTAAAACTACAGATAGCCAGATGTGCATGAAATCTGCTACTGTATTTTCCAGGACTCTTCAACTTCAGTCTTTGGCTAAAAAGTCTTTGGCTAAAACTTCTTACCAAATTCACCAGTTACGATGTGGACCTATGACCTGTAGGTTTTCTCAATTTACTTGTGCAGTACACTAAACTGCCTTTGGATACAAGAGATGTCAGTGCTTATAGCAGCTGGAATTGGACTAGTGACAATAAAGATGTGTAACTTTTAGAGATCTATTGAAGCTTTAACTTTGTTGGTCAAATTGTAGCTATCATAAGAGTATTTATTAATAAAGCTTACAGTTCTTCAGATGTACATATTGAAAGACTTCCTGGAAAGATCCAACATACTGATGTAAATTATATTTATTACAATGTATACTATTAATGTCATACTGGTGTATTTTACATAACATAAATGAACATAGATAAAATGAGTTATTGTATATTATGATGCTTTTCAAATATCAGTATCCTAAAATGTTTAAGTCTTCAGATTTTTTTGATCTAAAGTATGAAAATCTGTTTCATGATACAAGTGATAAATTTTCTCTAGAAATGCTTTTGCACGTTTACCTTTTTATTTAGAGTTCTTTCTATACAAACACAGTTCCTTGTCCAACTATCATAAGATCAATAGCAAATGCGAAACATCTTAGCCAGACCGGGTCTTGTGTTGTCTGCATTTTATATGATATTATAGAAAAGTTTATATTGTCCTTTCAGGGCAGTTTGAATTGTGACCCCAAATATGATCAAAGTTTCTGTTTCTAAATGCAAAAGGCTTGTCCTAAATTCAAAGTAGATCTCTTATGTTTTAGAAGTCTGGTTATCGATCTAATGTTAGAATTTAAGGAAAAACTTTAGGGATATGAGTAGAGAAAGAGGCAACTGGTATAATCAGTTACTGTGCTCAGTTCTACTTAAATTTCTGTGCTGTGTTTCTTCTTAAGGTGAAATAATATAATCTTAATTTCTTTGAGATAGAGTTTTTAAGTAACACACTACCAGCAAGTTTAACATTGCTATTAATTTTAATCTGTTTTATTTGTTCAGTTGGTAACGTTAATTCTGTGTTTTATAGTGATAACTATTATATTTGGCTGCTGATTTCTGTTACAATTTTTTATTCTGTTGTACATTGTATTATACACATTATTACCAATTAATATGAAGGGGAATATATGTGACATATCAAAATTTGTGAATTTGAATTCTAGTATGTTTTAGTGCTTTTGCAAAAATGTTTATTTTTATATTGTCTGTGATTTTAATATAGATAATTGAACTAGGTTTGTTTGTGATTATAGTGCCATTGAATGAGCGGTATGGAAACAGTGTTACTTGATATTTTGAGCTTTCTCAGGTTTATATAAATCAACGGTAGCTTAACAAATTCTAGACTAATTGTACGCAATCATGTTTTTAGTAAAAGGAATGTACATTTCCTATACATTTGCATGCAGGAGTGTACAATATCGTGTGTGTGTGTGTGTGTGTGTGTGTGTGTGTGTGTCTAAGGCATGACAGGAAACTTTGCATCTGCTATTGATAATTACAGCAGAGCCTTGATTTAATCACAGTCACTAGAATTGTACCTGCCATAGATAATTAAAACTGAAAAAGTCTCAATAAAACAATGAAATGTGGTCTGATGGCTTCTATGTTATTATAGTGTTAATACTCACAAGTTTTCCCAAGTTTTGGCATGTACTATTATACCACCTGGCAAATACTGTAGGATGTATAGAATTAATACAGTGATTTCTTAAGGTGTAGCCTGGATTATAAAAAGTGAAGTGTTTGAGAAAAATCCTGATGCAAGATAATCGATAACATTATCATTATTTGATATTATTAATAGGAATGTGACAATTCTTTGAAGAAAATACAAAATGGAATCTTAATACATATTTTCATACAAGTGTTCTGTGTTTAAAATCTTAGCTATAATCTTGTCTCTAATTTGTAATCCATGGATGTAATCATACTAATAATCCTTTATGGTTTCTGTTTATCTATTAGCCTGAATTGCTGCTTCTCTCAAATTTATTTAAAAACATGTATCTGGTGCTGTTCAGTGAAAAAGTATGTAATGGAATGAAAGCATGCTTAAAGCGTTACCGTTTTTTTCTCAGCGTTAGAAGGTAAATGCACAATGGCCCTGCATTGGGTTTGCTGGTTGTCTGCTGAGACAGTGCCTGGGTAGAAACGTGCAAATCTCTTGTAGCCCTTAAAATATGATTCACTCAGTTTTAACTCCTTAACTAGCTGTACTATCCAGACTTCACTGCTTGGGAATCTTCACTGCTCCGTAGTGAGGATTTTGTGGGTGTGTGTATGTACGTATGTGTGTATGTTTATTTAGTGCATACATAGAAATTACACAAATAGTTATCTTTTCGATTTAAGAAGAATTTTCCATAAAGCTCTGAGAAAATTTTTATTTTCAAAATCATTTTGGAACTGGAGTCAAAGAACCTTCTCTCTCCACAAGTAAATATACTGCATTTAAATTCTCTCTTTTACTTTAATGCACTGGAAAGTTTATACTCTCTTTTCAGGAGAATTTTGCCCCAAAATATGATCATAGTTTCCATTTCCAAATGCAAAGGCTTGTCTTGAATTTGAAATTGATCTCTTATGGTTTAGAAGACTGCTGGGATGCAGCATTAAAGACAAAACTGACGTCACTGGAAATCCATGCTAATACTGCACTTATTTACTTTAACCCTCTAGGGTTATATTGCTTTAGGGTAGACCCTGGGGACTGACATTTGCAGGCACCATGGTTATTGGGACTGATGGTCTGAACTACAGCTGTGGATGGGCTCAGGCCAAGGGCCGAGCAGCTGACACTGCTGCAGCCCCTTGGAAATAGATGTGGATAAGGGGCAGGGGCGTGGCAGGCACGTGTGGGGCAGTCAGAACTGCACAGAGGAAAAACTATGCTGCCTTCCCTGATTACCTGATGGGGAGAAATCACCTAGGTGAAGATAGAAAATTCTTGGTGATATATTTAAATAGAAAGAGATCTTGGATATGATCCACTTCCTGGTGAGAGCCAAGTTTTCACAGGTGAAGCTAGCAAAGGAATCAGGGTCCTCACTTCTACAAAATTTTTCCTTTCACATCCCAGGGCTCTTTGAACTGTGGGTCTTGACCCAAGAGATCAGTATAGTGGGTTATGATCTGCACTATTTAACAAAACGAATAGAAGAGATTAGAGTTCATAACTCAGTGAGTAAGCTTTGTGATTTTTTTGTTTTACGCCGACAGCACCTGGTCTCCCATCCAAGTACTAACCAGGCCCGACCCTGCTTAGCTTCCAAAATCACACAGGATTGGGCGTGTTCAGGGGGGCATGGCTGTAGACTTAGTGATTTTAATTTTAGTTACATACATGCACACACATGTGCGCACACACACACACACACACAGGCTCACGTGCACAGCACAACACATTTATTTACTTATATCTTGGGTCATTGTGGATTTTGATTTCTTACTGAAGACCTGGTGAAAAAAGTTAAAAAACTACACTGTTCAGTAAAAGGTGTCATGAAGTTAAAGGAACAGGGGACAAGAAACTGTTTTCGAAAACTATTTTTAAGTAAACACTAAGATACTTAGTTGTTTATTTTATTATATGTGTCCTCTTTTTTTACTGTTTCTTTTTCTTCCAAAGACTACTTTTGGAATTCCCAAAGAAATTATTAAAGCAACATTGAGCCTACATTTAAGAATGGCTATTTGCAATTAAAGATAGTATAATTGAAACTCAGATTTGCGTAAACTTTTATAGCATAATTCTTCATATAGTTTACTTTGGGTTGAACAGTTAACGGCAAAACAGCAAATGTTCACTGTCTAGGACCATCGGCTTTACAGTCAGAATGCCTTAGATTTGAACCCACATCTGCCCCTTACTGCTCGTGTACTTTGGACAACTACTTAAATCCTCATGACCATGAGTTTCTCAACCATAAATTGAGGAATTGGCATAATAATTTGCAGTTCATAGGATGTTGGGAGAATTAAATGAAATAAAATATGCAAAGCACTTACCACATAATACACACTCGATAAATGGTAGATCTACTATTTTTTGAGGTTGCTAAGGAGTTTGCCACTTCACACTGTGTTGTTGTTTTTGTTTCTGACTCTATTAATATTAATATTGTTATTGTCTTTCATGCCACGGAAGCTTTGTGGGTCTCCTAGAAATTCACATTGTGGGATTTGAATGCATTTAACATTGTTCAGATATTCATTCCATTGAATATCTGATAGCAGATAATAAACAAGTATTCAACTCTTTGATGCTTTGCACTGATATACACTGTGTGGGACAAAGACATCTAAGGCAAAGTGCATACAGCTAAAAATATATCAACAAGGAGAGTCTGCTGACCTCCTTAGCTGGGCCTCACCTCTCAGGTTCATGGTCTATTTTCAATCACCACAGTCCAGAGTCTGGTCTTCAGTTTTACAGATCCAGAAACTTGATCTCTCAACAGTTCACCTAGAGTTCACCAACGCTGGAGCACTGACTCACACCAAGCAAACTGACAAGAGAATCATTTATCAACCAGAATGACACTTTATGAGTATACAACAACTATATTCCAGTCACAATAACAAACATCTGCCTATTTAATCTAATTATGAATCAGAAAGTTGTCTGCAGATCTTAAAATAAGAACAAAGAGAAGTGATGTTCTTGAAAGGCATTTCCGGTAAGAATCGGCTATCCTGGAGATATTGGTCGTGATAATCAGCAGCTATCCTGTACTTGACAAAATTCTGCCTGCTTGGCTCAGCTTAGTAACTCAGAGATCGAAATTTTCACATTTGCTTATATTCTTTTAAAATCAGTCCCACCATTTTTACTTCTTTGTTTACAAATTATATTTTAATAATATTTCCCAATGGTGGGTGTGGCAGGAAGGTGGTAGTAAAGAAGGCTTTAATGCTTGCTAAATTGGAGGTACTTAAAAGATACTTAATGCTTGCTAAGTTAGAGACCCAGTTGGAAAAGGCCCGGTATGGCATTACAGATGCATTCCAGAGGTCAGGTCAGAATTATAGCAAGAGAGAGGTTTGGGAATTGTTCATGTAGGAATGATAGCTGGGGGAAAGGGTTGAACTATAGGCAACGCCAGCATTGGGATGGACAGAAAAGAATACTGAGCAGGAAGAATTTGAAGTCGTAGAAGATTCTGAATGGCTTCCTGAAGAAATCAGTCTCAAAAAAGAGTTTTTGGGAAGAGGCAAATCTGTGTAACTTGTTTCAGAAAAGACCACAAAGGATCAGTTGAATTTAGAAATTAGAAAGTTTTGGTGTTTACTTGAGATCACTTTTAGACCATAAAAATAATAATGATTACTGATCACTGAAGGAGTGCTTTGGTGTTGATACTGAGGAAAATAGTTTCATATTTTGAGAAGACAGAGGTTGGCAATAGCAAAAGGTTTGAAGACAGAGATTTCTTGGTAATGTCAGAAGGCACGAAGTCCATGGGGAAACTGGAGTAGATGGTCGATGTCACAGGACAAAGGTGAAGGACAGTCTAGGGAAAGAGTAGCTGTAAAGGCCATCATAGTAGAAGAAAGCCAGTGCTGTGAGTCCAGGACATTGCACGGGTCACCGAGTGGCGGGAAGTCTGTAAGAGTTGTGGAGGAAACTGATTTAGAGGTTGGTGAACGAGAGCTCTCGGTCAGGGGACAACTAGGAAGAATTAATTACATTATTCTCAAAAGGGAGATTTACGTGATAGTAGGAAAATAAAGTCAAAAGCAGTGGAGAGCTGAAAATAAAATGCCTATCCCTTTACTGGTATGTTAGGCTAGCACAATAGAAGAAATGGCCTCAACTAGGAATAAGAGTCAGCAAAATATTTTACTGAGTAGTTGTTAGCTTTTGGGAAGAGTGAGGGTACAGAGTTTCATTTGGAAAAAGTTGTGTGTAGAATATATAGCTAAAAAAGGATAAGCGTAGTCAAGAGAAGGCAGACTATTCAGGAGAAAGAAGGAAAGGGTTGCCAAACATGCTTTTTATCTGGGGTTTGAGATGTGGAAAACATGAGCAAAGACAGCAGGTCAGAAAGAGGGTGGACTAAGGTAGGAGAAAGGGAGAAATAAATCCACCGTGGCTCAGTGGGTGAGAAAAATTAAGGTTCACTAGGCAGAATAAAACCACACTGTGGCAGAACAAGCAAAGAGGTTTGCACTCAGTACAGTAGGCCACAGAAAGCCATGAAAAGTGTGAAGTCAAGGAAATGACATTATTGAGAATCTGGCAAGGGAGGCAACGAGAACTGCTAAGAAATCGTTGCCCTAAGCAAGATAGTCAGAGAATGATAGTGGTGGTAAAATAAAGAGGCAGAGCATGAAATATTCTGTAGAAAGGAATAACCAGCTGTGGTGTCTAAGTACAACGGAGAAGAGGAAAAACAGTCAGAGACGACTGAGATTATGTCTGGAGCATCTGGAATAATGGTAGTGATTTTGACAGGAAAAAAAAAAAGATGTTTGAAAGGGAAGCAGGATAGTACAAAAAGCATGAAAATATTTTAAGACTCGAAGGTCCCTGTGAAAGAAATATCGCTCCATTTGTTTTTCTATATTTTGACTTAATTTTTATGAGCCTCTCTTCTGCTAATCTGGCAGAGATCTAATTTCACTTTGGTCAGTTTCCCTGCCCTTTTCCTTGAAGTTGAGGCTTAAATCCACAAAGGAGTGGAGTGGCTGGAAAGAGAGCATGCGGTCCACATTGCCATCTCTTAGCACTGGTAACCCAGGAGGTCGCCTGTGTCTGTGCGGGGTGCTGCTTCGTCACCCCTGTTTTCATTCACAAGAACCCTTCATTTCTGATTCTCTGAGCAGATATTATGCCCTTCCTGGTATAAAGGCATCTTACTTCTGGGGCCTGGGGCAGGCAGGGGGCATCTTGTGAGCTCTCTCAGGCCATCCCCTTAGATATACCACAATGCTATTTATTCAGGGTTTTTTCAGCCTCCCAGGAAAATATAAAAAGAAAAAATCTTGAAACATCAAAAAAAAAAAAAAAAATACACACTGAGTCAAAGTACAAGAAAATAGATTTTCTATCTTTTGAGTTTTCTAAAGTATGTTTGATGCTTGAAACAAAAATTATAATACTGTTTGATTTGGTTCTAAATGTATGTAGAGAAAATATTTCAGGTGATCACTTTATAAATGGGAGAGGATAAAGAGACATAAAGGGAGGTAAGGTTTCTACTCTTCACTTCAACTTAAAATCCACCCCCAAAAGAAATCAATAGGCCTAGTAGGTTTCACTGGAGATTTAACCAAATTCTTAAAGAAAAAATTTACACTGATTCTATATAATTTCTTCCAGAAAATAGAAGAAGAACACTTACCAGTCTATTATATGAAACTAGTGTTAATCTGATACCTAAACCAGACAGAATACAAAAAATAAAAAATAAAAAATAAAAAACTATAGACTGGTATCCCTGATGAATATGGTCACAAAAATATTTAACAAAAATATTATCAAATATAATATAAGAATATATGAAAAGAATAATTGTGATCAAGTGGGACCTTGGATGCAAAGCTAATTTAATATTTAAAAATCCATCTATATAATCATTATGTTAACAGACTAAAGAAAAAAAATCACATGATCATGTCATTGATGAAGGAAAAGCATATGACCAAATGCATTTCTTCACAATAAAAATTCTTAGAGAAATAAAAACAAGGGAGAATTTTCTCAACTTGAAAAAAGCATCTATAAAAAAACAAACAAAAACAAACAAAACTACAGCTAACATTATACTAAATGGTGAAAGACTGAATGCATTTCCCGTAAGATTGAGAACAAGACAAAGATTTCTGCTCTTACCACTCTTATTCAGCATAGTGCTGGATGTTCTGGTTAGTATAATAAGGTGACAAAAGCAAATAAAAGACATTCCTCTACACTTTGGAGAAGAAGTAGTAAAATTGTCTCTCTGTTAGTACATGATATGATCGCCCATGTAGAAAAGTCCAAGTAATCTCCAAAATAAAAGTCCTGGAATTATGAAGCAAATTCAGCAAGGTCACAGGATGTAAGATATACATAAAAATATTAATTGCATGTCTATATACTAACAGTGAAAATGTCCATGCTGAAATAAAAAAATATATATATACCATTTACAATGGTTCAAAAAATGAAACGAAAATCTATCAAAACATATATAGGACTTGTATGCTTAAAATTATACAATGTTGACTAAATAAATCAAATTGCCAAATAAATGAAGACAAAATATGTTACTATATTAGACGACACAATATAGTAAAGATGTCAATATTCCTCAAACTGGTATATAGGTTTAATTCAGGTTCTATCAAAATTCCAGCAAGAGTTTTTGCAGGTACAGACAAGATTATTCTAAAATTTATGTAGAAAGGCAAAAGAGCTAGAATAGCTAAGATAATTATGAGAAAGAAGAATAAAGTGGAATGAGTCAAGACTACCTGATTTCCAGACTTATTATATAGCTATATCAATCAAGATTATCTGGTATTTGATGAAGGATAAACACATAAATAATGAAACAGATTAGAGAACTCTAAAATAGACCCACAAAAAATGACCAACTGATTTTTGCGAAGTTATAAAAAAATTTAAAAGGAGGAAAGATAGTATTTTTAACAAATGGTGCTAAAAGAATTAGACGTCCATGGATGAAATAAAAAAGGAAGGAAGGGAGGAAGGGAGGAAAGAGAGGAGAAGAAAGGGAGGAGAAGGAAAGGTGAGAGAGGAAGGGGAGGAGGAAGAGAGGAAGGAAGAAAAGAAGGAAGGAAGGAAGATCACCCTAAACCTTATACCTTATTTTAAAAATTAACTCAAAATGGAGTATGAGCTTAAATGTAACGCATTCAACTATAAAACTTTAGAAAAAAAATCATAGGAGGAAATCTTCAAGATGTAAGACTAAGAAAAGAGTTCTAGGCAACATCGAAAGCATAATCCATAAAGGAAAAAATTGATAAATTGGATTTCACCAACCTTAAAATATTTGCTCTGTAAATGACCCTGTTAAGAGGATGAAAAGAGGAAGCATTTGAGATCGTGCTTCCTAACAACTGCCATCAATTTGGGCTCAAATAAACACTTATAAAAATTCTAAAAGAAAAAGAAGAAGAAGATGAAAAATACTGGGGAGAAAACATTTGAAACTTCACATCTGACAAAGATCTAGTATCTAGAATGTATTTTAAAAACTCTCAAAACTCAACAGTAAAAACAAATAATCCAAACAGAAAGTGGACAAGGATATACAGATAGTTATTAAGTACAAGAATAGTTGTTCAACATCATTTGCCATTAAAGAAGTGCAAATTAAAACCACCATGAGATATTGCTATACACTTATTGAAATGGCTAAATTTTAAAAATATGACAACACCAAATACTAGTGAGGATGTGGTGAAACTGGATCACTCATATATTAATGGCGGGAATGTAAAATGGTACAGCTACTCTGGAAAACAGAGTTTGGCTGTTTCTTTAAAAAAACCTAAACATGCAACTACCAGACGAACCAGAAATTGTCCTCTGAGCAATTATTTATCCCAGAGAAATGAAACTTATATTCATACCAATACCTGTACAAAAATGTTATATAAGCTTTATTCATAATAGACTAAAATTGGAAACAACCCAGATATCTTTCAGTGGGTAACTGGTCAAACAAATTGTGTTACAACTATCTCATGTAATACCGAGCAATGAAAAGGAACAAACTCTTAATATAGCCAATGACAGAATGAATCTCCAGAGCATCATGCTGAGTAAAAAAAAAAAAAAAAAAATCTCAAAAAGATACTGCTGTATTACTCCATTTACATAATATTCTTGAGATGAGAAAATGATAGAAATAAACAGATTAGCTGTTGCCAGGGAATAAGAAAGGAGTGTGAGAGGGTAGAAAGTGAATGTAACTATATAATGGTAACAGGAGGGATTCTTGTGGCGATGGAAATGTTACATATCTTGTCTGTATTAATGTTAATATCCTGGTTGTGATACTCTACTATATATAGTTTTGCAAGATGTCATGGGGAAACTGGGTAAAAGATACAGGGGATCTCTCTGTATTATTTGTTAATACCGCATGTGAATCTATAATTATCTGAAAATAAGAAGCTAAATGAAAAAATAATGAGAGAATGAGAGAGAGACTGGTGGGGGGGGGCGGGTGAGGGAAGGGGGGAGGAAGAGAGAGGAAGAGGAAGAATAGGAATAGATAGCCAAGCCTGGAAATAACTCAAATATCCATCAATAGATAAATGACAAAATGTTCTAGAGCCTCACAATGGAATGCTATTTAGCAACAAAAAGGAACAATTTACTAATACACACCTCATGGATGAATTTCAAAATGCTGCACAGAGAAAAAGAAGCCAGACAGAAGAATACATTCTAAATTACTTATATGAAATTCTGGAATGGGCAAAGCTAACCTCTAGTGACAGAGGAAAGAGGAGTAATTGCATAGGGCCAGGACTGTGTGGGGATGAGGATTTAAATAAAAAACTGCATAAGGAAATTCCTGGGTTGATGGACATGTTTTATATCATGACTGAGGTGATTGTTACAAGTATCTGTAATACTCATCAAACTGTCTCTTAAAAAGACTGCATTTTACTATACACACACACACACATTATTCCTCAATAAAGTTCATTTTAAAGAAAGAGGAAGAATGAATGCAATTGAGAAATCAGAGCTGACACTATGATTCTTTTTTGTTTCTTTGGTCAGAAACTTTAGCCAGCAAGCAAAAAATATACCCAGGAATCCCTTATATACAGAGTGGCAAGACTCAGAGTAGGAAAAGGCTTTCAAATGAGACATTCAAGCCTGCAGAGATTTGGAAGTGATGAGAAAGTAATGAATAAAGTATGAGAAGGAACGAGCCCCTAAGGATATTTGTGTGAATAAGAAGATGGGGAAAAGATCTTGCAAATACACAAGGGCTGATAAAGAGAAGCCTGTCGCCTTCTAACAGGTTGGCCTTTTAACCTGAGGGTGAGGGTCAGCCTCCTACTGACTGAGAGGCGGAGGACTGAAACAGTTGCCCATGGGTGAGGAAGATGTAGGGAGGATGGGGTAAGCAGAAGACCCAGAGAAACTGACATTCGCAAATACAGGCAAATTACTTGTGGGGTGGCTAGATTTTAACTCAAGGTACCTGTGAGGACAGACAGCCAGGGGCAGAACTGGAATGTCAGAGTCAAGCATGCAACCAGGGTGATAAATCAAGAGCAAACCAGAGAGCGGGCGCTGGCCGGTGGTGTGGCTAAGGCGCACACTAAGACATCACACCAGAGGAGGAATCTGGCTCATGAGACACAAACCGACTATATCAGGAGAAGATGAGGAAGAGGAGGGGTTGTAACAATATTTGTGGTGCCATATTCTGTCACAAAGCTCAGTGGTGACACTTGTGCTGAGACTGAAGCCAGTTCCTTTTGAGAGTCTGCATCAACCTCTCCTCAGCTTGACCAGTTGTTTTGTGAGCCTACATGTATCAGTTCATAACTGAGTCTCCAGATCCCCGAATATCATTATAGGACAGGACTTAGCTCATCAAACACCTGGAATGCACTAAGAAAGGTCAGATGTTGCGTATGCTTCTCTTTCCCAAGTTCCCTTGGTCTCCCTTGGCCTGGTCGAGAGGAAGAGGAGTAATTGGATTACAGTACAGAAACTCAGATATAGAGGAACCCAGGCACCAAATGTGCTGTACAAGGTGGAAACTGTCCTATGAATGAGGTGGATATAAAAAAAATCAGAACATAAGGTCAGGGCAAGTCTTGTTATATGAATGCTTACAATTTGGGGGCCAATATTTTATAGTGTTTAAGAGTGAGACTCATTTGGATTCATATCCTAGCATAGACAATTATCCATTGTGAGAAATTGGGCAAGATACTTAAACTTTCTGAGCCTGTTTTCACATCCAAAAAATAAGATCGATCACGCTTACCTCATTGGGTTCTTGTGAGGTGTGAGATCATTTGCATGAAATTTGTTCATGTGCCTGGCACTTAAGTGCTCAATGAATACTGAATGCTGAAGTGTGAGGCTGAGACCCTGAGACATGGAACGGGCCAGAGGCTGAAGATGTCAATGAATCAGCTGCAGGGAGAGGGAACCTTGAGAGGCTTGCAGTCAAACTAAAAGAACTCAACTGAGGAAACCAGGACAGGATACCCAGAGAAGCAACAAAGAGAAGAAGGAAACATGTGTCTAAGAAATCCAGAAGGAAGTAATGATCAGCAGGGGTAAAGGAGGAAAGAGCAGGAGCATGGAGAGAGCCAAGCGTGGTAGGCAAAGCAGTAAGGAGGTGATTACAGCGGATAGAAAGGAAGTGGAGGGCAGAGGGTCAAGATGGAAGTATTAAGATTAACACCACGTTCTCAAGGACAGAGCAAGAGAACCAGTTGCTCTGAAAGGTTGAATGGCAAAATGTATTGATTCTGAAACGTGATGTTGTCGAGTGTCTTTGTTTATATTGCTGCTGTTCAAGTCAGACTCTACAAGAACACGCGACGCTGGTTGCCAGGATGTACTACTCCTGCTGCTTCCAAATCCGATTCTGGCGTGCGCAGCAGGTCCCCACGGGATCCTCTTAGCGTTCACGCGGTACTCATTAGGACGTGAAATCTTTTCGGCCTTGTCAAACTCCATTATATGGCACCACAAATCTTAACTTGTAGATTGTAGTGCTTCTCTTCACATCAACTTGGTTTGAAAATCAACTGCTAAAAATTATATTAAACTTTTTATACTCTTATATTAAGGTCTTTCTTCATAATAAGAAAATTATCATTTTACTAGGTGTTTAGCATTCAAAAAATAAACCTTCCTTGCACATTTCAAAAATAAAAAGATAAAATAAAATAATTGAAATAACAGTAGTGGATTTTTCCAACTCATTTGCTTATAAATTTATAAATTGCTTCAAGTAATCCATTATTTTCTATATACTTATTTCACATCAGAAATATCCAAACATCCCTTTTGATCCACCGGAAGGACAAGTAAATAAAAATAATATAAATATTTAATATGACAAGTATCTAGAAGTTTCAATATTACTTTCTTTGATGAAAATAAATAATTTGAGGTAAAATTATTGATCCTAACTAGATACAAGCATAGTGCGATGAAACTGACTAATTATACCATGTGAACAATGTGAATTTGTCATTTAGCTCCATATTGCTACTATTATGCCATTATGTCTTCCAATAATTACTTTAAATGTATTCTGCTTTGCCATGAAAAGCATCAAGGAATTTTCTCTTTTCAACTGTTTTTTAGGAATTTTTGACAATGATTCTTAAAGTATTTCTTTGCCACTCAACAGTAGCAGAACACTTTCTTTAGTACAAATTATAATATTAAGCTGAAACAACTTCACAGTTTGCAAATCTATAGCAAACAAGAAAAGCTCACATTATATTTTTAATTTCAATGTCGTTTAGAAAAATCCATCAAATTCTTAGATCACTAAAATATCTCAGGGGTCTCTTTGACCCTTTGAGGAAGTAAAATATATTTATTAAAAATTAAAAATTATACTTGATATCTATTTGCCTAAAAGTCTGTACATTTTTACCAATGATATCTAGAATTTTCTTTGATTTTTCAGTCTGACTTTCCTTGAAAATATTACCAAAAGTGAGATATTAAATTATATTTTAAAGTAAGAAAAATTTTGTTTTTTCTAGCCAAAACAGGGAATATTCCAAATTCCAAAATATTCCAAATTCAACAAAATATATTGAGTACATGCTCATTGAGACTTGAGATCAGAACTTGAATGAGCACCATTGTGAATGGCCAGTAAAGATGTTTAGGATGCACAATCATTAAGATTCATTGAATGTGGAGGAGATGAGGGAGGTGGAGGAGTGTAGACCTTATATGACTTCCAAATTTCTAGCTTGAACAATGAATGGGGCGAATGGCAAAGCCATTCATCAGGCCTGGGAAAAAAGGATGGGGAATTAATGGCTTCCTTTTTTGATTAATTGGGTCCAAAAGTGAAATTTTAATAAATATAATTTTGTGATTTCCAGCCTATTCATTTGCTTTTATTTAAAAGTGTCTCGTTATAAATAGAGCAATATTTAAATATTCTGAAGAAATACTAGTTAGAGGGCAGTTGATATTGTCATATGATTGCTAAATATGATTGCTAGGGTCATCTGATTCAGAATTGGGCCAAATACCCAGTTTTGTCAAGCAAAGAACATGTTTATGCATTCTACGGATACATTTTGAGTACCTGAGGTGTATCAGGCACTGTTCTAAGAGCTGAGGATATAATAAATAAATTAAAAACAAAACAGGCACAATCTTCTAGTTGTGTTTATAATCTACTGCAAACATATAAATGATGAGTAGACAGCAATGAAGATAAATTCATCTCCAACAATTAAGAGTGCTATGAAGAAAATAAATGTAGTCAGGAAAGAGTGACTATGGTGAGGAACAAGAATATGACATTATGCCTCTCTGAAGGGCTGGCATTTGAGCCGAGCCTTGCACAATGAGGAGCCAGCTGTGCAGAGACATTGAAGAGTTTGAGACAGTCAACTTTAGATTTTCTATACCAGGGCAGCAATCTGGTTGGAAGAAGTTTGAGGGGGCTTCTTTTGAAGTGACGTTTGCATAGAAAACACATTCTGTTTACTTATGCTACATATTTATTTGATATGGATGGAGCTGATATGAAAAACAGATGACTGAGTACACGTCCTTCACAACCACCATGCCTCTCTTTGGGCAACCAGCAGAGAGCAAAAGTAAAAGCACAAAGGCAGAAACTAGCTTGGCTCTCCCAGGGTCAAGATGAAGGTTGGTAGGGTTGGAACAGGGAAAGTATGAGGAGCGGGGCATGATTTCTACTTTATGTATTAAATCAAGTGGTGGTTTGATAAAATTACTGTTTTAATCGTTACTGATAGAAAAAGAGTACATTTAGAAAAAAAAAGGCAAAATATTTGTTGTTATACTTTCAATGTTTTTATGTAAATACCTTCTTTGGGCTATATCTAAATTAGAGAGGCCATGTTCTTGTTTATCATTAGCACCTTCGAAATGTGTGTAAAGAGACTGTTTTCAGAAGGAAAAATATAATATCATCTCAAAGTGGCATTTGCTGCCACCGAATGGTGTACTTTAACTCATGTTCTGAAGAGATGTTCTGTTTGTAATATGTGTAATAATAATAATACTCTTAAGATTTGTTGAATTTCTTATTAAAGATAACTGGTCTAGCTACAGCAAGTTGAAATAACAGACAAACTCTATGATGGATGAAGCTACGTATTTGTCTCAGGACATTAGTAATGCTCTTTTCATCAGTGATACCAAATATCTGACGTGTAGCATTTCCTTTGGGGGCGGGGTAGGAATATTGTACTAGATTTTAAATTCATGTCTTAAATTTTTTGAGTAAGGGGAAATCTCTCCTCTGCTCTAGCAATTTCTGATCAGTATGTACAAATAAAGGGATGAATCGCCTCAAAATGTCATGATGATTTCCTTATACAAAATTAGGGATATATATAAGGAAATTGTCTTTTTAAGTTACAGTGACAACCTGGTCATTGAAAGCAAGAGATCTTTTTCTCTCTTGAAAAACTCAAACCCAAAGTCTTTTAGGATGGAAAATGTTTTTAAAGTGTGGTTAATGCCAGTTACTTGAGTTGATTAATTGATTGATTAGACCATTGACTCATTCATTCATTCACTTTACAATTATATACCTACTACTATTTTGGATGATATCCCTAAAAAAACCCAATGAAACAGTTATTAAATGTATTGTTTTTATAATCAAACTGTTTAGAGCCTAGGTGATGAAACAAAGTAGAAACCTATAAAATATTTACAAGCAAGAGAATCAATTCGAGACAGCAGTAGAAGAGCTATCACAAAGCAGTACAGGTGTTTGAATGCCCTATAGCACCACGAATCTTTCTCAAGTATCTTGTGAAAGCTGAGTTCACTCAGTTTGGCTCCCTCAGGTCTGGACAATTTCTCAAAGTGTGCAGACAGGTTTCTGCAACAGTTTGCACCTCATCGAGGTCTGACTGGGATTAAAGTCTATATGTGAACAGTGGAAAATGTAGACATCCCAAGTCAGTTTCACCATAACAGTTCTACGGCCTTAAAAAGGAAAGAGTTTCTCTCATAATCAAAAGATCTTTCATTTATTCCATGCTCCATTATTTTCTTTACCGTTGAACAGACACTTTAAATTGCATACTTATGAAGCTTCTGAAAAAAACCTTTTCAAACTCCATCATTAGTCTTCTCTCCTTCTAATGACTAGATCCTCCCTCAGTGTTCCTTGCTGCAGACTCAGGAGGCACCTACGGACAAGCATTAAGATTTATTTTAAAAAGTTTTCAAAGCAATTTCTGACCAGTGTGCTCAAATGAATTGTCTAAGACTAACTTGATGGTTTCCCTATATGAATTTGAGAAAATGTAAGAAAAAAAAATTTTAAAGTTGCAGAATTCTAAAGCTATACAATTTATTGTAAAATGGTAATTTTGCCTCTTTTCCCTTCTCCTTCTCACCCTTCCTCTCTCCTTCCCTTTTAAAACAATTTAGTCCAAAAGCCATTGGGTGGAGCAGAGTGAGGTGGGCATCTGTGCCAGCCTGGGTGGCAACAGTGACAAAGCCCCAATGGGTTGAGAAGGCATTTGGGCAGGAAGGCAGCCAGGTGTGAGATGTCAAAGCCTAAGGAAAATGAGAGTGTCCATAGAGGTGGTTGTCTCTTCATGGCCCAATCAGGGACAATATAGACATCAAAATAAATAATGGTAGAAATGAATTATAATGTAGAAAATCATGAGTCTATTCAGATACAAATAAATAAATGACTAAATTGAAAATTTGATGAGGGGTGGAATAGTAACATAGTTTTAAAGTACTAGCCACAAAATATTTGATTACAAAAGGAAATATTAACTTTATAATGAAGAAGTTTTACAAACTCCACCTTAATTTGGTGATCAAAATGAGCTTCTTTAGTGGTGGAATTAATCAAATTTGTGTGCCATTTGATAAGACACAGCAAGAGCACAGCATTACTTCTGTGATATTCCTGCCAAAGTCGCATAACCTGAAAAATCAGACAAACCTGCATTGAGAACGTTCTACAAAATAGCTGGCCTTTAATTTCAAGTGTCAAGGTCATGATAGTCACAGAAAGATTGAAGAGATCATTCCAGGGAAAGGAGACTAAAGAGACTAAATGCATTGTGATTCTAAGTTGGATCCTTTTGTAAAAAAAAAGATTATTATTGGAACAGTTGGTGAAATTTAAATGGGGTCTGAGGATTAAATGTTAGTGTTGTTATTTGTGGTAATTTCTTGATTCCCATGACTGTAGTGTAGGAAAATGTCCTTGTTTTTAAGAGATACACACCATAGTATTCCAGGTGGTGATGGGGCATCCTGTTGACAATTTGCTCTCAAATGGTTCAGGACAATGAAGAGTTTCTTGTACTGTTTCAACTTTTCTGTAAATTTGTAATTGTCTTAAAAATTGTAATTTTGAATTACTTTTATCATCAATGATAGTCCTTCAGCATTGATCATGCACATTATTGCTGCAAGTATCATTTTGTTTAACTAGATAATCTAAGTGGCATTGTAAAACATTTAATCCGATCACCTGATTAGTGATGACAGTACAAACTTTCACTGGGGTTTCATTAGCATTCAAATGGTCACATAGTATACTCTTTCTCCATTTTAAAAAAGGGAGAAATGTTTTGGTGATCAAATGCTTTGTTAAATACAGAAAAAGAAAGATTTATTTTTGTATTATAAATATATTTGCAATACTGATGTCCAAAGCATGTGATTCTTTTTTTGAGGTAACAGCAGATGAATAGATGTAGTCGCATGATTCAAAAATACTCACTTTTACTCATTAAAGGTATCAGAGCCAAAAAAGACATATGTATTGCAACCTTGGTTAATTTACCTGCCCAATTCAATTTTATAAATTAATTTTATAATTTCCTCAAACTTATTCTTAGTTCTGCTCTTTAAAAATGCATAGAAATTTAACTGAATTGGAACTGTGATGCAAATACTTATCCAAAAAGATTTAAACAGAAATTTTAATCCTGAATCATAAGCAATAATAACAACTAACATTTTTTAGGTGGTCATATATGAAAGGATCTCTCTCTATAGATAGATCAATCGATTGACCAAAAGATAGAGATACATATAAAGATATATATGTTATGTAATGCTCATGAAACTATGTGTTAGATACTATTATTAGACCTATATTACAAACAAGTAAACCAAAGTCTAAGAGGTTACATAAAGCCATACAAGTTGTTATGTGAAAGGCATAAATTTCACTTGGAAAGTGTACCTCAACTGTCCATGTTAGTAAATGTCTTTGTGAACGTCTTCTGAGGTGGGGATGGCTGTCTCTAGAATTGCACAGGCCGGAGCAATTATACTTGTACAACCACTGTACCCTACGATTCCCAAAGATTAGTGTTCCAAAGAAATTGGTTGAAAGTCGTATCTAAAGAAACTCAGAGTGGAAAAAAGTAATAAAAGGACAATAAGCGTCTTATAGGGAGGGATACAAAATGACTCCTCTGAGGGGTGGTGGGATTTATGGGCTTATTGTGTTCATCTGAACCTTAAATCTTTTTGACTCCAGTGCAGAAACATATCACTTTTTCCAATTAAGAGCCTCTCTCATTCATGGACCTAAACCAACAAACAGAAGCCCCAAGGAAGGGACTCACAATAATCCTTGTCCCCTCCCACCCACCTCAATGACCATAGTCATCTGCATTTACATTGACAGGGGAAAAAGGCAAGAATTAAGAGAAACACTGATTATCCTTACAATTTCAAGTCCAATCTGTTTTAGAAACTATATGATATCAATTCAACTTGAATTAAGCTAAAAATGTTAATAGAATTCCATGTTATGGCCCATAGTAAGAAATTTATATATTAGTAATTGCTGGTTTATTTTTTAAATGAACTTTCTTGGGTTATTATTTCTATTTTAGATATAAAATTGCTTTGAGAAAATTATTTGGGGCATAGAGTAAAGCTCGAGATAATTTCATTTTACTAATCTAATCAGAAAAAAAAAAAGTTCTTTCCTCCTATTGACTGAATGTATCTCCTCTCCCTGCAAATTCCTTTGTTCAAGCCTGAACCACCAAGGTGATTGTTTGGGGAGATGGGGCTTTTTGGAAGTGGTTTAAACAAATTCAAAGGGTGGGGTGTTAACTGGATAGGATTTGGGGCCAGATAAGGAAAGAAAGATTAAGAGATCTCTCTCTACACAAACGGGTTGAGGAAAGGCCATGTGAGCACACAGGGAGAAGTGGCCATCTGCAAACCAAGAAGAGAGTGTTCTCGGAACCACGTGTTCTGGCACACTGATCTTGAACTTTTATCCTCCAGAACTATGAGAAAATAAATTTCTGTTGTTTAACCCACCTCATCTATAGCACTTTATTATGGTAGCCTGAGTTAACTAAGACATTTCCCAAACTGACCTTCAACTTCGAGATAAATTCTATGCAATTATATTTAATTTCTAGTTTCAAAATGCTGATGTAAGAAACGTCCGAACCTGTAGAAAATTTTTATAAAAATTTATTTGAGCCAAACAAGATACACCTGGAAACAAGATTTCAACAGACTGAGATACATGCTTCTGAGAATTACAGTTTGCAGTTTCTTTTATGCATTTAAGATTAAGGAGGAGACATATGGAAAATTACATGAAGGTTGGAGAAGGCAAGACGGTGATTGGATTACAGAGTAGCTAACATGTGTCCTCTCTTGGGGGTAGTCAAGACTTATTTGAAAGACTTGTTAACCTAGATACACAGAAACAATAGACAGGGCTTACTAAAGGCAAAGATAAACCTTTTACTAAAAAGTCATATGCCTGCAGTGTGACTACCCACCATGGCCTGCCCAGTTAGGAATATATGATCAGATCACCCTGTGAGATTACTACCCATAGGACCCTTTCTTTTTGTTCAGAAAAAGCTACTAAAATCATTACTTCTCTTACAGAATCTCCACATTCTTTATTCTGTTGCATAAGAAGAAACAGATTTCTTTCCCTTTGAAAGAATTGCCACAAATTGCTATTAGAATCATTTCTGATGCAAAATAGCTTAATAGTGCCACAGTTAAGGAGTTATGCAGTATTACAGAAGGATGATTTTAAAGCTTACAAAACAGTGGTTAGGTCTGATCTGGTAAAGTGAATCAACGAGATGCTAATGAGGTTAGAAAGGGAATGTGACCTGTCCAGTCACAACTGGAAAGAGTGTTGGCTAAGTTCTCTTTCAACACAGAACGTTCTAGATTCTGATTCTCAGACATTGTACAGAATTTGGGAAGTAGAGCATTTCTTTCAGACTATTAGTTTGCTAACTTAGTAATTATTACTCAGGTATAATAAAAATGACACAAAAACTCATGAGACTCTAAAATTAAGCAATCGAGAAGGTCTGTGTGCTAACAGCATACTTAGTGTAGGGATAGTAGTTAGGGTGATATACTCTGAAGACAGATGCCTGAGTTAGAATCAGTTTGGTTAGAATTCTACCTCTTGATATAAACCTGAGGCAACTTCTCTGAGCTTTAGTCTCTTCTCCTGCAAAATGGGGATGATAACAATACCTAGTACTAAGGAGAAAATGAGTAAATTTATATAAAGCTCTTGGAAAATTCCCTTGCACATAGCACTCAATAAGCCTTAGCTATGAAAATAGTAGGATAGAGTTTGCATGTGAGTGCCTAGATACGTAAAACATGCATGAAACCACTTTGTTTTACAAATTATATATAATTGACTTTGATAAGTTTATATGAAAGCAGAAAATTATATGCCTTATTTCTATAGTTAAAGACCTCATTCCTGTTCTTTAAGTGATCATTGAAGATGAAATATTAGGGTAAGACGCTGTGTTGGCTGGTCTTTGTTTGCCCCTCCTGATCCATTCTCCCCTCTTTCCTGCTTTACTGTGCCCCAGGAGGGCATACTCTCTCTACTCTCTCCAACACCTGGTCTTCTGCCCTCTGGCTGCCAGTAGGTTTGGCCAATGGGATGCACTGATGAGACTGGAGGTTAGAAGGAGAGAAGGATCAGAGTGTCTTCTTCCCCATATTCTCCCTCCCAAGCCAACATTTTAGTTCTTCACGTGCCCCTCCAC
>NW_011889189.1:919833-926819 GCF_000151845.1 Pteropus vampyrus
AGCTGTGTTTCCTTCCCTCATTGTCCCACTACCCTGCGGGTGTCCCCTGCTCACCTCAAACTATTTGCACTCAACTTCTTGTCTTGGAATCTTCTTCTGGAAGAACCTAAACTAATATACACATCATGTACAACGAAAATAATAAATACTGGAACTTTGCAAGTGTGCCAGAATGATTCTGGGTGGTGAGTATAATTGTTATTTCATACTTCCTCACAATGTGCTTTTAAATTTTTCAATTACAAAGAAAAAAATTCATAAATAAAAAGTAGAGCAAAAGTTACCAACATCTATAACTAAGCAACACTATAAGTTGTCAACACATTCTGCCCCTTAAAAGCATTTTCTTTATGCCAAATAAATTTTACATGACAAGTCTTGAGGGCAAGACTACTCACCATTATGCTAGGTCTATCTCTTCTTCCCTATTTTCCTTTCTTTGCCTATCAACTGTTTTGATTCTATTAATCTCTTGGTATTCTATTGTCACATTATTGTACGATCATATCTACTTCTGTGCTTATAAGTGCAAAGTCTATTTTTAAAAAGCAACCTATTTAGAATCATGAAATATGAGAATATTAAAAACTCATGAATAGCATTTATTCCAATTCAATGGTTTTTAAAATTATATCTAGACACATAATAAGTTTCATTCAAGGTCAAACAGCTACATAAAAATAACTTCAGCTAAAACCAAACCAGGTCTCCTAAATTCTAGCCCAATTATTTCAAAAATACCTCTTCATTCCAAATTTTCTTCTAAATCTATTTTCCTGTCCACATGCCTGGCAGACACTGATGTGAGGCAAATAGGCAGGGGGCAAGGAAAAGGTGATCAGAGGCCAAAGTAATAAATAGATTTTAAAAAACAAAGATCACAATGGGTTACTAAAGATTCAACATGATTCACTGATTTCTACTATTCAGAAATGCCTGATGGACAGAAAAGGAATGTTTATACAATGAGTAGGAAATTTCAACAGGGCTAAACCCAGCACAGCCATTTATGTCTGGCCAGTTGCTCTTCTAGGTTAAGGTTTAGTGGCAGTCCCCGCCACAACTTCTCTTCCCCTTTAGTCCCTGAAGTTCAAGTCTCTATAGTTAAGAAAAACACAGCATTAAAACATTTAGTTGTTTTTAAATAAGATTCAAAGGATAAACACTTCTACAATTTGAAAGTCATTCTGAGGTTGGACTCTTCTGAAGTAATTGCCTGCAAATTTAGGATGGGATAACAAAATTGTGGTTCTCAGTGTTTCTGAAGGACAGAGAAAGGTGATAAGTAGGATATCTCCCACGAATAGATTATAGTGTGTTTTGAATAATATATCTTTATCTGTTTTTTTCTTCAGAAGAAAAATATAAACAAAATAAAATTATTATTATATGATATTTAGGATTAAAGAAAGTCACAAAAGTTCACATAAGAAAGAGTACCACAAGATAGTGGCATATTATGGCTTTTTATATTTTGTTATTTGTCACAATCCTCTAAAATTAAGCTTTGAAATCTAAGTTCTCACGTCACGTATTCACAAATTACACACACAAATTGTTGAATTGTGTACTATGTGCAAAACAGAGTGCTAGTCGGTATGGGAAATTTAGAGATGACTGAAATGCTATTCTAGCAGATAAAAGTTTGTACTGTATTTGATGATAAATATAGTTAGCATAACAAAATAACACAAATAAATGCTACTTGAAAGATTAGCTTTATTATAGACTCAAATCACGTTGAAGCGAGCCACATTGCTTAACTATACACAATGTACTTCGTTTCTTTCCTGTTTCTCTGGAGTTTGTTTGAGTGCTTTGTTTCAAAGTTCCAATCTTCATTCAACTTTGTTGACAGAATTAAAGGAAACATGAAAAATCCATCATCAGACCAGAACATTAAGGGAAGAGGATCCCAGTTGACGTCCCCATAATGTTGGCTGTAATCCATATTAAACTCTTCTGAGAGGAAGGTGGATGGACTGCAGCCCACACCTTAGAACTTCAAACCCATATTCCTACACTACAGGAAAAGTTTCTCTTCCATTACTCACCTTGAAAATCTGTGTTTGCTTTCAATGAACCAGCTCTAAATATTTTATATTTAAGGAAAAAAAAGATACGTAATTTGAATACAGAGGAAGAAGTGATTGGAGAGTCAAGTGGGGAAGGCTTATCAAAAGATTCAACATTTGAGCTCAGGCTTGAAGAAAAATTTCTACAGTTAGTATGTGGGAGGAACAGTTGAGTATGAGGCAACAGCACAGCTAAGATACAGGAAAATGAAAAGACAATTGAGAAATACCTCAGATTCCATCGAGGCTGACTCTGATGTTTCTAGCCTGGATAAGTTGGTTAGCTAGGATTGGCACAGAGATGATAAACTTGATTTGGGGCTTGACGAGCTGGGTTAAGTCCCGTGCTGTGTTGGAGTCACAACTCTCCATTCAACGATGTTAAGATGGTAGCTTAAAAGTGGCCATGATAAAAATATTTACACTAAAGAAAACAGCAAATGCTACAAATCGCTTTTTTTTCAGAGCCAGTTTATCAGCACATCACTGGTTAGAATGATGGTGAGACATCCCTGGGATGTTTGCCAATCAAATGAGGGACTCAGGAGACACATCAGGGCCAGATACAAGGCCTTGGAACCATCGGTCAGAAAAAAATACCTAAAGATGTAAATTGTTTTAGATATCTTGGGAGAGATTGCATTGTGACAAATGGAATATAAACTAAGTAGATCATTGAGAAATATTTGCTTAAAAGGGGTACATAGACAAAGATTCTTTAAGGAGAAAGAAGACTTATAGAAATAGGAGAAACATTAGAATATGTTAGAATAAATAAACGTATCAGTGATAAGGACCAAAATATTAGGGGAGCAGAACCAATAGCCATCATCATGATCATCATCACTATGGCAGACCACATTTATTAAGCTGTTTATGCCAAAGAACATACTATGTACTTTTATGTACTATCTAATTGAAATCTCAAATACCACAAGAAGTAAATAGTATTATCTTTAGTTGACATTGGAGAAAACTGAGGCTTATAATGTTTAAGTAATCTGCAAAATGAAATAGCTGTTAAAGAGCATAGCCAAGAGTCAGACTAAGGTCTGTATCAGCCCGAACTTTATGTTTTGGGAAACCAACTTGAACTTTTTCCTGAGGTCATTCAATTATAACAGACCATTGAAACCTCACACAGCTTTACTTCCTGATTTTGGTCATTTCTATGTTCACTAATAAAGATACTATATAATAGTACAAAATAGAGAAGTAGCTTTATCTTTGTAGTTTGCAGTTCCAACAAAAACTGAATTAAAATTTTGGAAACAGAAGAGACAAATAAGCTTTTAAAGTTTTTGGTGAATGTTAATTATTTAGGGTACATTTTATCAATTGTAACAACTCGAATTGTAAAAGCTTGAATATTATCTACTGCTTTATTTATAGTCAGACTGGCTTTATATTATAAAAGCTCCCGAGTAAGTCAGCCCAACTTAGTCTTGATAAATTTTAAATGTAAGATCTTAGGGAAAAAAAAATAAAGAAAAGCTTTTTAGTGAATAAATAGCTAAGAGAAGGAGATCTTAGTTTTAATAAGTTACTTGAATGATTAATATAGTGCTCCTTTTGATAGAGGAGGACTTTCTTGAAATCTTAACATTAGAAAAAGTACAACCCATAAGATTTTTATTTTATTACTATCAAAATTTATCCTTATGAAATCTTTTCTCTTGCATTTGTTGCTCATGTATTGGCCTCTAGTTATGTACGATATAAGAGAGACCTATAATTCTATAAAGTCAGACTTCTAAAGCTCTTTTATGTGATAGGCACTATTTTAAGGGCTTTACATATATTGACTAATTTGGTACAACATTCCTATGAGTTAAATATCTTTATCATACTTATTTTATAGATGGAAAAACAGAGATATAATTAAGTAACTTGACAACAATTTCACTGTTAGTAATTAGAGGAGCAAGGATTCAAACTCAGGAAGTCCTCACTCAGAGAATGCTCTCTTAACCACTGAACAGAAGAGTCTTTTGTAAAATCAAGATGACTAAAGTAGCTGGCATATAGATAATTAAATCTGATTTTACAATCTACAAATTAGCCTCATTCCTAATGAATTTTAATTTGGAAGCAGCCGAAATCATAAACTGGAGGAACTCAAAGCTGATTTGTCTAATTACTTTTCAACAAACTAGACAAAATACTGTATAAGCATTTCAAGATGTGTCAGTTGATGCATAATTCATTCACTTATTTAAAGCTGGAAAACATATTACAAAGATTCAAAATTTGTTTTTTTTTAAGAAAATGTTTAGATTCTATTCCTTATAATTTGCAACATAAGCATTATTATACATGAACTGTCAGCCCTGAACATCTTGTTATAATTGTTTATCTTTGCTTTTTTGACATATTCACTGTTCTATATGATTGAAATAATGCTGAGTTTACAGTCAAGAAAACAACCTTTCAATTACATGCCGTGCCAATGTAAAATTCTGATCAATATTTACAGCAATTCTGTAAGTTCTAGTTTCTAGTCTTAACTGTGTTGCTAGAATTAAGGGAAGAAGTGAAAAATCCATCTTCAGGTCAAAATATTAAAATTAGAACAATTTTAGTTTCTCCATCACTTAAATGAAAAATCATCCTTTCAGCACTTGTATATTTGACATTGTATAGATAACATACAGGGATAAGAGTAAAATGTATTCACTTTCCCTCGGATATTTGGGATTGTGTAGATGCTGTCAATATTAGTCTTGTAGTAGACCAATGTTGTTTTAAAACACAGTTGCTGAGACAGTTACATACTCACTTTCACTTTATCTTAGCTAGTCTGTGACCTGCTTGTCACACAACCGTAATCAGTAGAGAGAATCATTTTTTATTGAGTAATTGTTGCTTGTGTAAAATATCTTACTCTTTTGTGAGTATTGGCAATTGCAGTTAACTGCTATAGTTAATGACTAACTTATCAATACCATCAAGGTATCTTCATATTAATTCTCTTCCACTTGCCAGAAAGTCAACCCTGCTTTTTTTCTGAGATTTGGGAGATATATATTTCAATCCTGATTCTGCTATAGATTGTTCAGCTGGCCTCTCTTATGTTTTGTTTTTTGTTTTTTGTTTTTTGTTTTTTTGCACTGGCTTCCTTCTCTTTTATTCACGATATATCATAAGAGGATTATGAATTGACTCATTAAAAATTACCTAATTGAAGGGGCTTCAACAGCTCTTTAGAAATTATGGACGTAGTGTTTAAATTACAAGATTTAACCTTTTAAAGCAACAAAATCACTGAATGAAACCAGCATTTATGAGTTCAGTAATATAGTGTGAAGTCTGGTAGAAAAATTGCCTTAGGTTCTGGAATCCACTGTGTAAAACCTCAAAATTCTGAGTTAGTACCAATCTTTTTATCTTACATATTTTCTTCCCTGAAATCTTGGTTGTCAAAAGTACATTGTCTTAGTTTGTGACGAAGACTGAAATATCTCCTGAAAGACAGAAAGATTTTTACCTCTTCCAGTCTCTATTCATAAAGCTGGGCAAATACACAACACTATATCTTACCATCTGGTTCTGTTTTCTCTTTTAAATTACAGCGCTGGTTCTTTCCTTCTACTACCAATTACACTAAAGGAATCTAAAAGGTGAACAGAAAAATTCCTGTGAAAGAGGTTTGCTCCAGGATCTAGGAATCTACTAATATCATGGTGAAGGGAGCCCCATAATGATTCTCTGTGATTTAAAACAATAGGATTTATAGTTTATAACCTTCACTACAGTCTTTCTGCTTTGGTAAAACATACCAATAGTTTGTGTCATACAAGAAAGTCCATAGTAGAACCTAAGAGAATCCTATACAAATTTCTGATAACTCTTCATACACACAACCAAAGATATTGCTCCACCATCATAAATATAGAACATTAGAAAACAATCTGACATTGATGCTGTTAGGGACTTTTCTAGTAGTAGCCTGTTTGGGAAATGATGGTAAACTAATAATGATGTAAAAAAGTGCACAATTTTCCAAAGCCGTAAGAAATAAATTAGACTGCTTCAGTCCTGCCCACAACTCTTCACTTTATACTTGCCTCCGTAACTCTTGAATTTGGTGTCTTTTTGGACTCCACTCTTGCCGTTTCAGAAACTGGTCTGCCTGCCAGTGCTGATTCCCTTGAACACGCTCTCTCTTATCTTCACAGACCAGGCAATGGCTTTTCTGTGAAAATAAAAGATTTGGAAAATTTTCCTAGTACTTCACAGATATTTCTAGAATGTCTCACAAAAAGCTTGAATTCAACATGTCCAAAATTGAACTTACTCTCTCTCCTTTTAACAAACCCAATTCGTCTCCTGACTTCTGGATTTTCGACCATGCCTCCCTCCACCATTCTCCCAGGAACTCAAACTTCTTTTCCCTTTCTCCTCATAATGTCAAGTCACAGAGGTTCTACCTGAAATTTTTTACATCCTTTTCAGCTTTTCCATTCCAAGATCAGTAGCCTCATAAACAGTTACCCAACTAACAGCTCATCATTTCATTCAATTCTATGCACCACTCCTCAAATAATTATTCTAAAGAAAAATCCAATAATATCACTTCTTCGATGAGAAATTCTCAGTGTTTCTTTACTGAGGAAAAAAAATCACATAAATTCTCTTCTCTGGCATTGAAGATCATCTAAAATATATCTGCACTTACTTATGTCCTACACACTGATGTGGATCTAATACCTCGTCAAGTGCAACACCCAAATCTTCTCTGAAAAGACCTGAACTTTCCTTCTTTGCTGTCTTTGCTGTATTTCACTGAGAGCGATTGTAGTGTCTTTGGCCCACGACAGTGCTCTCCAACAAAACTGTGAGAAGGGAAATGTTCTAAAATTCTGTGCTGACCATTTGGTTGCCAGGAGTCACATGTGATTGTTGAACTCT
>NW_011889189.1:926869-929100 GCF_000151845.1 Pteropus vampyrus
ACAGTGCTCTCCAACAAAACTGTGAGAAGGGAAATGTTCTAAAATTCTGTGCTGACCATTTGGTTGCCAGGAGTCACATGTGATTGTTGAACTCTTGACATGTGGCTAGTACAAATGAGAAACTGAATTCTTAATTTTATTTAATGTTAATTAATTTATTTTTTAAGTTTAAGTATAGCTGGTATACAATATTACATTAGTTATGTAAGCTTCAGGTGTACAACAACATGTGTTGGCAAGGATGTAGAAAAAAGAGAACCCTTGTGCTCTGTTGGTGGGACTTCAAATTGGTGCAGCCACTATGGAAAACTATGGAGGTTTCGCAACAAATTAAAAATAGATCTACCATATGACCCAGCAATTCCACTTCTGAGTGTTTATCTGAAGACAACAAAAATACTAATTTTAAAAGATATATGCACCCTATGTTCACTGCAGCATTATTTACAAGAGCCAAGATATGGAATTAATTTAAATTTAAATTTCCACATATGATGATAGCTACTGAAGAGTACAGGTCTATATCCTGCCTCCATCCCTCAGAATTATCTCCATCCTACAGTGCCCAAGTCAATAATCTATGATATCTCTACTGACTTCCCTAGTTTGAGTAATTCCTTCTTTAACACAACAGTTTAGTTATATCTTTTCAAAACTTGTATCGCCCAATAAGATAACGTGAAAAAAAAGGATAAGCTTGAATTCTGGATGCACACTACCATACATTAGCTGTGTAACTTTGGATAATTTATCTAACTTCTCCAACCCTCAGTTTCATCATTTGATAGTTGCTACATCAGAGAATTATTGCAAAGATTAAGTGAGAAAAACAAAAGTGGGATGCTTAGCTTTGTTTTATTATAAGTATCTGTGTGCAAATCTCTGGTTGATTTCTTAGAATTTTGAATTTACCATCAATTGAACATTCACTCAAGACAAATAAGACACAGTTCTACCATTCTTGAACTCACAGAGTGAAATGGGGCTATTTCATATCTTATCTTTCCTTCTGGGTTTTGAGCTTTGAGGAGCGTAAATTATATTTCTTTATCTTTATGGTCTGCTAAAAGCCTTGTACAACATCAATAAATATTTATTCAATGAATGTTTCTTTGTCTTTCTCTCCCCTTTCTAACATAGAATTTATTTTGTATTCTGATAGCATTTACTTTGCTCAATCTTATATTACAGTTACTTCTGTGCACATTTTGTTCATACACCTCTTATCCTATAAACACTAAGTGAGCAATATACATTTGAGGATAGAGTCTACCTTATTGCTTTACTTCTCCCATTCTTAACTTTGGAATATTTCTTTATGAAGTAGAATATCCCCCAGAGAGTTGAGAGCAAAACAAAAATTTAATCTTTTTAAAGAATAATGTTCTGAACATTGCTAACATATGGCATATTATTTTAGATTCCTGTAGATCACAATGGTTCCACATTGTAGCTACAACTTCATTTTCCTAAGAGTTGAAAGAACATATTTCATGTGCTCTTTATTTATTTGTCTATGTAATAGCTAACAACTGTCTAGTGTACACCCATTATAAAATGTGCTTGTTAAAAAAAAAGATTTTTGATGAATTGGAGTAATTTGCCTATGCATGCTTTTTTTTTCCTTTATAAATCTTATTTTACGATTATAATTTCTATAATTTGAATGTATAGATCTCATTTCTGTTGCTCATATTGAAGCTATCACTTTACTCTTTAAAGTGCCAAATGGTTCTGAATTATAAAACTGTTAAATGTTTTTTCTAATGTGTAATTAAAAGTTATTCTTGATTTTATATCTCAGAAAAGTAAATAAATTGTGAAATACAAAAGCCATCAAATAGTTTGTAACTAATAAAATCTCTTTAAATATAAAGGGGAAACGGTTAATTAAAAGTTTTAAGAAGTGAAAATTATGCTTATAAAAAAATTGAAAGTCATGGTTTTTATGCATAGAGCAAGTAAAATAAAAGTATTGAAAGACTATGAATATAATTGAAATTATGGATAAAGTGTAACTGGATGAGTTCAACTTTCTTTCTAATATTTTTGTTAATTAGCATATGAAAAATACATTTACACACCAAATGAAAATTTTAGCTTGAGGTTTAGGTAATGTTTAAATTCTTAAAATTATTTACCACTGCTTAGTAAGTTTTAAACTGGATAAATGTAATAAACGTTGTGGTAAATCATCGGTACTCTTGCAAAATCTAATTATTGGTTTATAG
>NW_011889189.1:929150-939550 GCF_000151845.1 Pteropus vampyrus
AAATAAGACACAGTTCTACCATTCTTGAACTCACAGAGTGAAATGGGGCTATTTCATATCTTATCTTTCCTTCTGGGTTTTGAGCTTTGAGGAGCATAAATTATATTTTTTTATCTTTATGGTCTGCTAAAAGCCTTGTACAACATCAATAAATATTTATTCAATGAATGTTTCTTTGTCTTTCTCTCCCCTTTCTAACATAGAATTTATTTTGTATTCTGATAGCATTTACTTTGCTCAATCTTATATTACAGTTACTTCTGTGCACATTTTGTTCATACACCTCTTATCCTATAAACACTAAGTGAGCAATATACATTTGAGGATAGAGTCTACCTTATTGCTTTACTTCTCCCATTCTTACTTTGGGATATTTCTTTATGAAGTAGAATATCCCCCAGAGAGTTGAGAGCAAAACAAAAATTTAATCTTTTTAAAGAATAATGTTCTGAACATTGCTAACATATGGCATATTATTTTAGATTCCTGTAGATCACAATGGTTCCACATTGTAGCTACAACTTCATTTTCCTAAGAGTTGAAAGAACATATTTCATGTGCTCTTTATTTATTTGTCTATGTAATAGCTAACAACTGTCTAGTGTACACCCATTATAAAATGTGCTTGTTAAAAAAAAAGATTTTTGATGAATTGGAGTAATTTGCCTATGCATGCTTTTTTTTTCCTTTATAAATCTTATTTTACGATTATAATTTCTATAATTTGAATGTATAGATCTCATTTCTGTTGCTCATATTGAAGCTATCACTTTACTCTTTAAAGTGCCAAATGGTTCTGAATTATAAAACTGTTAAATGTTTTTTCTAATGTGTAATTAAAAGTTATTCTTGATTTTATATCTCAGAAAAGTAAATAAATTGTGAAATACAAAAGCCATCAAATAGTTTGTAACTAATAAAATCTCTTTAAATATAAAGGGTTGATGGTTAATTAAAGGTTTTAAGAAGTGAAAATTATGCTTATAAAAAAATTGAAAGTCATGGTTTTTATGCATAGAGCAAGTAAAATAAAAGTATTGAAAGACTATGAATATAATTGAAATTATGGATAAAGTGTAACTGGATGAGTTCAACTTTCTTTCTAATATTTTTGTTAATTAGCATATGAAAAATACATTTACACACCAAATGAAAATTTTAGCTTGAGGTTTAGGTAATGTTTAAATTCTTAAAATTATTTACCACTGCTTAGTAAGTTTTAAACTGGATAAATGTAATAAACGTTGTGGTAAATCATCGGTACTCTTGCAAAATCTAATTATTGGTTTATAGCCCTGTCTTACTAGGTCTTTCAACTTTTCATTCACATTTTCCACAGAAGACAATTACACATGGTGAAAGCCCTACCGATTCATCAGGTGGCCATTTTATAGTGAATTGCTATAAAAATGCAAGGTACTTTGGTCATATTTACTGTAATACTTATGATTAATGTTGTGTCATAAATTCCCAAGCTCATATTTATATTCTTTTTAACAGATTGGGTGATTTCAGTATCATCAAGTAAGTGGCCTTCCAGAATCTATCACTTCTAAACCCTTAGCTATATAATAATAATTGACAAAATTTTGTAATCAAGTGATCATTTGGATAAAAATTGACAGAGATTTCTGTTTCCTGGTTGCTTTTATGATTTTTTTTAATGAAAATGTTTTAACAGATATATTTTCACATAGAAAATGCAGAAAGATAAGTTGTTTCTTTGACATGGAAAACTACACATATATAATAGATATCTTAAAATATTACATTGACATTTAGCAGGGAAGTGAGTTAAAAGGAAATGGGTGAAATTTTACCAGATATACCTAACTCAAAAAACTCTTAATCTGTTCAAATCAGTATTTACATTAATCTAGAATCTTATTTATTTATTTATCAAATTGAATTGTTTTTGAATAATATTTTGTCCTTTTTTAGTAACTTGAATATGGAATGACTACAAAAGTCAAGGTTACTAAAGGTAATGGAAATTTGATTTCCTTAAAATCTTCGATACACTATTTCTTCATACTTTTCTAAGCTTATTTTCTTAAACATATTTAAAATGATCTCAAAGGCTTATCAAGCTTTAATGCTGAAAGAACATATCTACTGCTATCTCTTCCTTTGTACAGGAAATAAAACTTGTAGGGCCATACAAATTAAGTGACCTGGTTAAAATATAGGTAGACCTTATGTGTGTTACCTTCCACTTCCTTCCCACTTTTGGAGGGTTTTGTTAGAAGTTTTTAGCCTCTCAACTGCTGATAGGCCTAGATTCTGAGTAATTTCTTTGTTCGATTTCCGGTTTTCCTTTTCTCATGAGCTTATCCTATAAATACACTTGGCTATTACTCTTGAATTTTTTTTCCTGAGTAACAATCTTCTATTTCTTACATTTAACTTTGGCTAATACTAATATTTTTTCACAATATTTTATAGTTCACTGGTTTGTCTCCAAGTCTGTATCAGTTAGCTACTGCCATTATATGCTGCATAAGAAATTCCAAATTCCAATAAGAAATTCCAATTCCAAAACTCAGTTGCCTGTAGTAACAAGCATTTATTTCTTGTTCACACATCTGAAAGTTGGTGGAGTCTGATTGATCTAGACTAGTTTGGGTGTGCTTGGTTGCCAAACTGTAGACTAGGTATAGATTTACTCTATGGGTCTCTCATTCCTTTTGGTCTGGCTGTCTAAGCATATTAATTTCATGGCAAAAGACTACATCTAAACTCACAAGTACATTCCAACCTCAACTAGTTTCATTTCGCCAACATCCCATTGGCCAAAAGAAGTTACATAGCCACGCCCATCATCAACAGGATAGGAAATATATTCCTCCCAAAGAGTCAGGGGCATTGGGCAGAATGAACTAAACAATAATTTAATCTACCACACCAATTCTGAAGCTACTCAAAATTTTGCTGATACAACATTCTCTTTATCAGGTATATTCAAGTAATTTTCACACCAACTGTGTACCAATACTATTCAATTCTTTGTTTCTGGAGCTCTCCCCTTTATGAAAATTGTGTGATCTAAGAACTCAGTAACAATTTATTTAAATTTTCTTCTAGATGAATTGGATGTGCAGAATTGGGTGGAAAATAATAAACACTGGAACCAATTTAAATTCTTTGTTAGGGAGAATTTTATGAGCAGCGTTTAAATTAACTATTAGGGAAAACAAGAATGGCTGTTGCATACTCCTTTCCAGAGCAGAGATTTTAAGAGTGTGAAAGAGATATGGCTTTCCCCAGGGAAGTTCATCAATCAAGCTTGCTCAGCAGATTTGCAAGGCCAGAAATATCATACTATCAGTATCCTTTGTGATTGGATGCTTGCATATCTCACACCATATTCTGCCTCATACTTTTTCTCCTCTTATTTCATATGCGTGTGTAATTGGGTAGCCATTCTACAATTGTTGGATATTTAGGTTTAGATTTTCACTATAATAAATTATGATTTGAAGAACAGAGTTGTATATATATTGTCTATATCTTAGACTGTTTTTTTAGGCTAGACCAAAAAAAAGATTATTGAATGACAACATATAATTTCACATAAGGCATTTGACATATCAAGGGAGAGTTCTTTACACATGTTTGTTTTTTGCTTTGCTTTTTTTCACTGTAGAAACGGAATGTGACCTGTATAAATTCTTTTCCTGTGTGGCCTATGATATTTGGTGGCCTACTTCTATATTTAACTAATATTGATGCCTATCACCAATCTTTATACCATAATCTTCACATTCTTAAGTCTTAAATTTTAGTCATCTTTCAGTCTATTCATATCTTTAAGTACTTTTTTGTTTTTCTTTAAGTAGTGCAAGTGAGTGTTGTTGGAATTTTTGCATATTTGAAAATCTCTTCTAGTACCTTACATAAATAAGAACTTTGCTAGATACAAACTCTTCCTTCATAATGATGTGGCTATTGTTCCATTTCCTGCTGGTGTTAATTTTTTAAAGGAGAAAACTGAGGCCAGGCTAGTTTTTTTTTTTTCTTTCATAGGTAACTTATATTTTCTATCTGTATGCTTTTAAGACTGTTTCCCTTGTTATTCAAAAATTTCCCACATGTTTTAGTAATCATTTCAGATATGAGTAGTCCTCCTCTATTCTAGAAAGTGGCATTTAGTTATGTTTTTGAGTATTGCTACTGTTTCACTTATTTCAACTTCTTCCCGAGGAGAAGCTGAACTAGTTTAAAACTCTTCTCAACTCACGACCTATTCACAGTCATGACACAGTTGTCTGTGAAAGTCCTGTAGGTGACCCCAGGGTCACTCTCCTCACCTCCACTCTGAGACCTCTTACTCTGTCACTCTTCCCACACACTCGTACCTGGGCTCAGCCTCTCTCCTTAGGCTCTTGTGACCTATGCTCCAGTGGGGCAGGCTGCCCCACATTTTGTTCAGGGTCCACTTTGTTTGCCATCTTACTCTTGATTCTAGTGCCCAACTTTGGCTGAAAGCAGGCCTTCGGGAGGCAAAAGCCAAGTTTACTGCCTCAGATATTTCTTATCTGAGACAAGAATTCAGACACTCCTACGAGCCAAGTTTCCTGAATATAATTTTTTCTCTGTTGTGAAGTAAATAGAATCAGTTGTTTTTAGTTGACTTGTGTACATGATCTTTTCACAAAAATTTTCAAACTGTTTTGAAACATAAATCCAGAGAAATAATTGGTTGTTTTTCTAAAAAATCAGTTGAATTAAAAACAACCTATTTTATACACTTAAAAACCAGTTGCTACCCTTTTCTCTCAAATAATCCACTGAAATGTTTAATCTTCAAATTGATTTCAATGTAGCATCATTAGAAAAAGGACTCTGACAATTACTCTAAATCAACAATATTTATTTTCACTAATTATTCAAACAAACTATGTCCCTTTAATTATGACCAACCCAATAATTATTTAAAGACTGGTTTGGTTCAGTTTTTCACAATTTGAACTCATACCCTTGGATTCTTGCTATTAAGGGTGTCGTTTTAGTCAGTCAATGATGCTTTATATAAAAGCAATGTTTTCGTTATGTTTAATTTTATGTGGTTATATACACAGACTGTGTGTATGTGTGTTTATGAGTACCTCTGTATGTATTTATATATGTATGTATGTATGTATGTATGTATGTATGTATGTATGTATTTTAGGCAAGGCAGATTGCAAGGACTTTGTCAGCTTACAATCCCTTATTTATTTATTTTTTTACACACTACAGCACCTGGTCTTCCTAGGTGGTCTCCCATCCAAGTATAATCAGGCCCGACCCTGCCTAGCTTCTGAGATCAGATGAGATCAGGCTTATTCGGGGTAGCATGGCTGTAGACTACCTCTGTGTGTATATAAATGAGTTACACCTATATTGAGGATTTAAAATTCTAAATTCCTTGCCTGAATTATGCAATCATATCACAGATCAGTATTTTTAACAATCGACTTTCTAAGAATTAAAATAAGTGTCACTTAATTTATTTAATTTATCACATATATATTTACATATATAATTTTTAAAAATTCAGTACTTAGAATTCTAATTTTCTTGAAATGATCACTTTCCATACATGCCATATTAGTTATTAATATATATCATTATACATAGGATATGATTTCTTTCTTCAGCAAATGTTAAGCACCAACTGTATACTATCTACTTTACTAGATGTTGAACAACCGGTGATAAGATAAAATAAGTTGTTTTATTCATGTAGTTTTCATTTGGATTTATGAGAAAAAGATAAATAAAAAGCAAATTTAAAAATTATATATATTTTAAATCAACGAATATGAAGATTTTTTCAATTGACTGACACAGTTCAAACTCATGTTCTTCAAGGTCAATTCCTGGGTTGGGAATCCTTATATGCAGAGTGTTGACTGTAGTTATACATGAATTTTCGACTACATAGGAGGTCGGTGCCTCTAACCTCTGTGTTGTTTCATGAGTCAAACATATATAATTTTATTAGTGAAAAGTCTATAAAGAAAGTGATGTAGATATTTTTCTCTAGAAAAATAAACTTTTGATCTACCAAATACTTATAGAAGAGAGAAGCAAAAAAAAAAGATGTGTTTAATTTTCAATCTGCTTCACTTGCCAGTCGATTTCTAGCTTAATTATTTTATGAGAGCTTGGCTGTCCAGTTTTTGCATTTAAACATAACTATTATATAGCTATCCAACTTAGTATTTTGTAATAGAATTGATAATCTTTACAATTATTTCTGAATAGCAAAGATAAGTAAACTGAATTGGAAGATATTTAGAAATGTAAAACAAAGGAGAGTTAGTTAACTACAAAGAAAATACTAGGTAGAAAATAAGGGACAGAAAACAATAATTTACTGGGTTCTGTGATATGGACTGGATTGTGTGCCCTCTAAAACCCTAAACTTCAATGTGATGGTGCCTAGAGATGAGGGCTTTTGGGAGATATTAGAGTTAGATAAGATCATGAAGGTGGGGCCCTTATAATGGGATGAGTGACTTTATAAAAAGAGGAAGAGACAGAGAGAACACACTCTCTCTGCCATGTGAAGACACTGCGAGAGGGTAGTCATCTGCAAGCTGGGAAGAGAGCTCTCAACAGGCACCAAATTGGCCAGTATCTTGATCCTGGACTTCCCAGCTGCCCAAACTATAAGAAATAAATGTCTGTTCTTTATACCTTCTAGTTTATGATCTTTCATTATAGCAGCCCAAGCAGACTAATATATCCACTATGTGCCAATCACTGGGCTTGGTATAGTAAAGGGCATACAGCATGATAATATAGATGCTCTGCCTCATATTTTTCAGGCTGGTGGGAAAAAAATTAAACTAACCAATTTATTAAATAACATGACACAAACATGATAGGATTATTTATTGTGATTTTAATTTCTGTCTCATTTCTCATTCCCGAAAGATGGAAAGTAATTTTTCCCTCCCTATTTCAAGAATGTAACAATGCAAGCTTTTATGTTTTGTTCCCCTTCACCAGCTTTTGTGTACCAAGGTCTCAAATTGTAAGATTATTGGCAGGTAAAAACCACTACCATCCAGGATTTTGTTTTCAAATCAAAAAGGAAGATATTGGATTACTACCCACCAACACCATGGAGTGTGAACACTAAAAGCTTTGGCCTTGGGACCATGCAAGTGGGGGCAGAGTGAAGCCATTTACCAATAGTACATCAGGCTTGGATGGGGCACTATCTCAAGGTCAAACATGAAGAGCTACAGTAGTAGAAATAGGTTCTTCCTCTATTTCTACTTGGTATCAGCCCTCTTTATTTATTTATTTTATTTAGGCATTTTATTTTATTTTATTATTAGTTTCAAGTATATAGTACATTGGTTAGACATTTATATAGTTTATGAAACGATCCCCCTAATTACTCTTTTACCCATCTGGCTCTACATATAGCCATTACATTACTGCTGACTGCATTCCCTATGCCATTCTCCCATCCCCATGACCATCTCTGAACTACTTATACGCTTATTCAACCTTCAGCTAGGGGAGTGAGACCAGTCCCCTAATAATGATTGATATTGAATTTCTCACTCTTAGATAAGAACTCAAAGTCAAATTTTGCATAATTTTAATAATAGTAATAATAATAATAATAATAATAATAATAAAACAAAGAAACTTTTCTTGCACTAATTAAGGTAAAGTAAATTCACACCTGGCCACATATATTGCATACAAACTTAGGAGTTTGGGGAATCCTAGGGGAAAGCTTCCATAAGGTGATGTTCCTCAATTCCAATGTAGCTGCCCAGTAGAATTCTCTTGAGAGCATTTATACTCCTAATGCCCAGCCATACCCCACACTAATTAAATAATAATCTTTGGGCATAGAACTCAAGCATCAATTTTGTTTTGTTTTGTTTTTAAAGCTCTCCAGCCTCTGCACAGCAGATGAGAACTATTGATTTAGGAGAATTTACTGAGCCATGTGGCAGTTAATAATGAGGCCATGGAGCAGGCAGTGAAAGTGTGCATATTTGAGGCAGATACAAGCATGTGTGCAAAGGCATGAGACATAAAATTGAGGAAGATGCATTTGAGGGGCTACAAATTCCATCCATGGACTGCATTCTACATTTCTAGGGAGGTACAGGCAGTACTGAGAGATGCACCTAGACAGGCCCAGTAGAATTTTGGTATATCCTTGTTGCTATGTTAAGAAGTTTGGCTTTTATCCATGAGTGTCCACTGAAAGGTTGTAATCTGGTTGCTGGAGAGTTATTGAATTGGATTTACATGTGAAAAGGAGCATTTTGGCAGCTGCTTGGAGAATGAACTGGAAAGAAAGGCAGATAAGACTGAAAGTGGGAGAATAGTTAGCATTCTAGAAAAAAAAATGGTAATGAGGCCATGTACAGAAGAATGGATCAGAAAGAAGTGTTATAGATATTTAGGAGGTTAAATTCATGAGGTTTAGAAAGTGGCAGGCATGAAAACGCATCTTTAAATCATGTGCAGTGCAGAATATAATTTACTGATGGCCTCAGCTTCTATCCCACTAGTTCCAACACCTCATTCATGACAAAAGCATGCTTCCCATGGGCTTCTTTCTCTCAGTCAATGAATGGGCATGGCTGGGGGTACTAATGCAACCCATTACTGTAAGATGCAGGACTCTCGTGAGATACAAGACACCTATAATGAGAGAGTTTGGCTCCAGGACTCCTCCGTGGCCTGCTTGAAACTTTCTTGTCTTTCTACCCAATCTTCATTCCTTCCTCTTCTTCTCCCAGAGAAGAGATCTGCTTTGCACCTTAAAGGCTCTTCATGTTTATCCTTCACAGGTGTTTCTCTCCATAGTCTCTTACACATTCTATCCTATCTGCTTCTTGGAGGATTCAAATTAACATAGTACTAATTAAATATGGGGAAATGGGAAAAGTTTCAAGAGAATTTTCAGGTTGATGGCTGGGAAAAAAAGGAATAAATTCTGGTAAAAATTACAGGAATATGGTGAGAGGCTAGAAAAGATGAGGTCAATTTCATACATGTTGTCTTTTTAGGGTTTTTGGACATTCAGGTAGAGATTTCACATAGGGAACTGCATACTATTAATCAAGATTCAGAAGAGAGAAAAGTCAGAGACACAGGCATTGATTTGAGAGTCATCATACATCAGTGGTAGTTTGTGCTGTGGCCATGAGTAAGAACACACAAGATACTGGTTAGTGTGAGAAATGAGTCAAGTATAAAACTGAGAAAAATCATGGAGGACAATGAAGGAGTCTGAGAAATGGCAAGAAAGGTGGGAAAGAGCCATGCACACACATAAAATTCTCTGCGTAAAACAATGGAGGACAAAGTGTGAACAAAGGTTAGTCGAATACTCCTGAGAGCAAATATGTGAGGAAATGAAATGATTCTCTTGGCATCAGGTATGTTAAGTTAAGTAAGGGTTGTTAATTACAGTGATTGTGGAAAATGCCCAAGTGCAAATGTTTAAGAAAGAATAGGAAGTCAAGAAGCTAGACAAGATCATCTGAAAAGCTGTGGTGTGAAGAAATTAGTTGGGGGAGCTAAAGAGGCATTTGTGTTTCTTTTCTAGATAGGAGAGACTTGAATGGATTGAGAGGCAAGCAGTAAATCGCCAGGACTTAGAATGAGAGATATAAATAAATAATTTGGAATTTTCCTGGAGAGTTAGAAGGAAATTACATTAAAAAGACAAGTAGTAGAGTTAAGCTTGGTCAGATGATGCCATAGGCCCCTCTCATCTTTGCCTGGTAGAAGTGAATTTAGATCTCTAAGTATAGAGGTACAAAAAAAGGAAGGTGAGATTGTAGCCTACTGGTAGCTCCAATTTCCTCTATGAAGTATAATGCTTAGAGAGGGGGTGATACTGAAAAGGAAAATGATTAAAAAAATGAAATCAATGAAATAAGCAAATTCCAGAAGGTAAAAAGAAAAAAGAGTGACAAGGTGAGAGATGAAAGGACAGAGGAACATGCAGGACATTATTAATTCGATTATAAGTTGTGTTGAGAGTTGGGCCATGAATTGAGTCTCTGAATTCTGTTTTCTCACAGACATCTCTGGTGGATTTTTAAGGACAATATATACAGATAATAAGGACCAAGAGAATGACTAAAATGGCACAGTTTATAATTAAATTAGGTTTCAGTCCTAAACCTTATATGGAACCCTTAGTATTACTGAGCAATGATGAATAAATGAGCCATATGGTTCATTTTTGACTCTGATTTAAGACCCAGACTAAAAACAAACCAAGGTCATTTACTTGACTCTTTCCCGCTAGGTCTGCATTCTCATCTCCTAGGAAAAGGTCACAAACTGAGAGGCCCGTGAGCCAAATCTGGTCTGTGTTTTAATCCACAATTTTATTATTTGAATTAATATCCAAC
>NW_011889189.1:940420-942420 GCF_000151845.1 Pteropus vampyrus
AAAAAAAAAAAAAGTGTGATATTTTAAAGCTACCCTTAAGTGCAAGTGTGGGTGTTGCCTCTGAAAAATAAAATCTTATCAATTTTATAAATAATAATTTAGATTAAACAACAGTTACTTCAGGTAAAGTTAAATAAATCAAGGGAGTGGTAACGAAATAATAGTGTACAAATGCTGGTGTGGCTTGGTAATTGCTATGATATATCCGCCTGCTTTCCTGCTTTATGGACATGAAGAGGACAGACTTAGCTGTGTTTATTACCGACAGCTATTCCAGCTGTCAGAGAGGTTTCTTGGCCCTTCTAGAATACCTGCCACTTTTTGACAGAAATGCTGTGTCACTAGACACCTATTTTCTACTGAGATGTCAGTCTGTATGAGCTCCACCAAGGCTAAATGGGCTGTTTATTCTATCAAGGGAACAAATGAGTTATTCAGACACATAGAATAGTCAAACTCATTCTATAAAAAAAGACTTTTTTTCTTAAAGCAAAGTAGAACCTAGCAAGTGGCAGTTAATCTATCAATATTTGTTGAATTAATATTTACTGAATAAATTATTTGACCTTTGGTCATTTTAATTTTCTGGAATCAATAATGGTTTGAATAATTAAATTAATTTGAAGGATTAACAAGCTAAAATTGGCAGAGCTATCTTATTGGAACAATTATTTTTCTGCTTTTTGGCATAGCAACAAACCTAGGCACTTAAATTTATTATTCTTGCAAGAAATCGAAATCAAATGCTTTTCTCTTTAATAGTAATTTTTCAGTTTAATATCTAGCAATAGTTGTGCTCTTTTAAAATTTTTTCTCATTTCTTATAACGCCAAATTTGTAAATGGGCAATTAAGACCATGTAAAACAGCATCAAAATGACAGTAATTAACTAGGAGAATCAATATAAAATGGAGATTAGATTCAACAGAAATCATCTTTTTTAACAGCTCTATAGTGTTATAATTTAGTACAAAGAGCTACACATACTTAATGTGTACAATTTGATGAGTTTAAAAATATGCGAACATCCTGATATCATCATCAGAATCAAGATAATAGATATACCCAACACTTCTCAAAGTTTCTTTGTGTTCCTGTGTGTGTGTGTGTGTGTGTGTGTGTGTGTGTGTGTACACTTAGCATGAGCTCTACCTCATTAAGAAAATGTGAAGTGCACAGTGCTGTGTTAACTGTAGGCATTACGTTGTCCAGACCTTCAGAACTCATGCATCTAGCTTGACTGAGACTTTATACCTAACGAACAGAAATCACCTTAACAAACAGTATGTCATCTTAATAAATAGAAGATCAAGCCAAGAAGAATAGCCCTGAGAAAATAAATCTAGGTTTATCAATTAAGAAAAGATAATGTAGTTATTTAAATACATGTGCCAACTCCATATCCCATACCCACTGGCAGTAACAAGCCCTTCCACTCACACTGGCAGCACCAGCAGTCCCAGTGTCTCCAGACCTTCCAACCAGTAGTAGAAGGAAGCCCAGGGCTAGCATCTCTGGATCCAGTATCCAATAGAGAGAACCACCCAGATCCAGCAACTCCCAGACCTCCACCTGGCAGCCAAAGATCTAGACAGGCATCTCTCTTTGCTCTCCACTCACTGGCAGAAGGCAACCAAGTCCAGTGTCTCCTTGTAATCCACCTAATAGCAGCAGCAGATCTGGGATAGGCCCTCCACTCAACAGCAGAAGGTAACCCAGAACCCACAATATCAGGCAGCTCCTGCCCCTCAAAGCAGTGGCAGAGGTATCTCAGGTAGGTACTTTTCTCTTCTAGTGACATCGTGGAGACAGAGCAGAAAACCCACAAGTACACAGCGGCTAGAGGACAGACCAGGAAACATGCTCTCTATCTCTAAGGCCAATACTAAAAGGAATAAAATATTGCAGCTATCTGAAAATTGTTTTAAAGCAGCCACCATAAATTTTTTTCAATAAGAAATTACAAACTCCCTAAAATCAAATGAAAAACAGGAGATTTC
>NW_011889189.1:943640-945790 GCF_000151845.1 Pteropus vampyrus
CTGTTGAGATAGTTAAAGAAAACAAAAGCTAGTAAGAACATGCTATTTGATTGTTCTAACATTTGCAAAATCTTCCCAACGCCAAGAGTTTTTGTTGTTGTTGTTGTTGTTGTTGTTGTTGTTCAGTAAGTAAGTAAAGTGGATATTCAAAGCCATTAGATGAAGAATATTTACATTTGGAGTCTTCATGTAATTTAACAATAAGTGGATTTTCTCTCTAAATAATTCAGAAAATTGTCTTGTCTCCTTACTGTGAAAGTTTTCTTAGAATGCTCTATTACCTTCTTTTTAAAAAATGGACTTTTATGTAGAGGTTCTGATATTCATTCAACTAATAGAAGAAAGGGCTTCATTGTTAAAAATAGTAAGTTCTTTTCAATATTTATCTTTTAAAAAGCAGTCATATATTCCAATTAAGAATTGGAGGATTGAGAAAGGTTGGCTACATAGTAATGGAACTAAAAATGTATAAAGATTGTAATAGACAATTTAAAAGGATCAGTCAGTAATAAACAGCAATGAAAATGAAACTGTTGTAAACCTAAATAAGTGTGAGTGAAAATCCATTATAACAAATAAAATATTTTAAAAAATAATTTTCTGGATAATCAAGAGATTTTAAGACCTAGCTAGAAAGCACTTTAAAAAAACATGCAATTAGATAGTACTTCAGTTAAAGTAAATAATTCAAAAAATTCTTAGAGACTATATTTCAATTCAAATCTACAAACTTACCATGTATCAGGCAGCATGATAAAAACTTTGTTTTATATCATTTTTCGCAATACCTCTAAAGTGTCAGTACTATTATTATTCTCTTAAGGAAGAAGAAACTAATGCTCAGAGAGCTTGCATAACATGCTTAGTATAATGTTGTTAATATTCAATCAAATCCAGGCAAGCCATTTCCAGAGCTTAAGGTTTCTTTCTCTAATAGAGTTAATACTCTTGATCTGTAAAATAATATACAATTTTACCATGTATTCATCTACGTTACTATGTCTAGTCCTAATGGATAATAATTAAGGGTTATAAAAGGCTTTTTAAAGGATAGATTAAAAAGATTTGTTTCTAAACAAACGATCCAATCAAAAAAATGGGCAGAGGACCTGAACAGACATTTCTCCCTAAAGGACATACAAACAGCCAACAAATATTTGAAAAGATGCTCAATATCGCTAGCTATTAAGGAAATGCAAATCAAAACTACAATGAGATAGCATCTTGCACCTGTTAGAATAGCTAGAATCAACAGGACAAGTAATAACAAATGCTGGAGAGGATGTGGAGAAAAAGGAACCCTCATACACTGTTGGTAGGACTGCAAATTGGTACAGCCACCATGGAAAACAGACAGTATGGAGGTTCCTCAAAGAACTAAGAGTTGATCTACCATATGATCCAGTAATCCCTCTACTGAGTATTTACCCCAAAGACTTGAAACCCCATATCTGAAAAGATATTTGCACATCGATGTTCATAGCAGCATTATTCACAGTGGCCAGGACATGGAAGTAACTAAAGTGTCCTATGATAGATGGTTGGATAAAGAAGCTGTGGTACATATATATAATGGAATATTACTCAGCCATAAGAAGAGATGAAATACTGCCATATGTGACAGCGTGGATAGACCTCAAGATAATCATGCTAAGTGAAATAATCCAGACAGAAAAAGTTGAAAATCACATGATATCACATATATAGGATATAAACCTAAAAGCAACAAATGAACAGGACAAACCAGAGACTCATGGACATGGATTATAGACTAGTGGTTACCAGAGGGGAGGGGGGAAGTAGATGGGGTAAAGGGGGTCAGATATGTGGTGACAGAAAGAAATTTAACTATGGGAGGTGAACACTCAGTATATATATATACGTCTTATTGTTAAAATGTACAGCTGAAACTTATTGGATTTCGTTAACCAATGTCATCCTAAAAATTATTAATGAAACAAAACAAAAAAAAACACAAGAAACAAACAAAGACTTTTTTCTAACTTAGGGAAGAGAAAGACGGTGCTAAGTAATAGCACTGGAAACCAATAAAACATTATCGCTAGAATGTTGTGTCTAAAGTAGAGTCACTCTGCAGCCTGTGGTTTAAGTGTGAGAGAAGGAAAATCTTAGTCATCAAAATTTTCACA
>NW_011889189.1:945840-968157 GCF_000151845.1 Pteropus vampyrus
CTAAGAGTTGATCTACCATATGATCCAGTAATCCCTCTACTGAGTATTTACCCCAAAGACTTGAAACCCCATATCTGAAAAGATATTTGCACATCGATGTTCATAGCAGCATTATTCACAGTGGCCAGGACATGGAAGTAACTAAAGTGTCCTATGATAGATGGTTGGATAAAGAAGCTGTGGTACATATATATAATGGAATATTACTCAGCCATAAGAAGAGATGAAATACTGCCATATGTGACAGCGTGGATAGACCTCAAGATAATCATGCTAAGTGAAATAATCCAGACAGAAAAAGTTGAAAATCACATGATATCACATATATAGGATATAAACCTAAAAGCAACAAATGAACAGGACAAACCAGAGACTCATGGACATGGATTATAGACTAGTGGTTACCAGAGGGGAGGGGGGAAGTAGATGGGGTAAAGGGGGTCAGATATGTGGTGACAGAAAGAAATTTAACTATGGGAGGTGAACACTCAGTATATATATATACGTCTTATTGTTAAAATGTACAGCTGAAACTTATTGGATTTCGTTAACCAATGTCATCCTAAAAATTATTAATGAAACAAAACAAAACAAAAAAAACACAAGAAACAAACAAAGACTTTTTTCTAACTTAGGGAAGAGAAAGACGGTGCTAAGTAATAGCACTGGAAACCAATAAAACATTATCGCTAGAATGTTGTGTCTAAAGTAGAGTCACTCTGCAGCCTGTGGTTTAAGTGTGAGAGAAGGAAAATCTTAGTCATCAAAATTTTCACACGGGTGTTGGAACGTGACTTACAGTGTGCTCAGTATTTGGCCCCGACTTTCCGGATCTGTAGCCAGGGTTATCTACGAGTTATCATGCTACAGTTTAGAGTTATGCTGCATGATTTCTCAAGATCCTCCCATTATGTTCAAATGTACAACCCATGATTTGCAAAAACACGCATGGATACAGAGTCTCTACCACTTTCATAAGGGGGGAGAAAATAATTCTCTCTCTTTCACACACAGACACACAAATACAAACACACACATACACACACGCATGTATGGCTGTTTAGAGTGTGGCATCAGGCTGCTCTTCTATTCCTGTTATCTAGAAATAGCAGAGAGACCTTGGGTGCCCTGACAATTCTCAAAGAGGCATGCCCAGTAACGTTGAACTTGGCTGCCACACACTGTGATTCAGCAATTTACCAGTAGAGAATGTAGGAGGGAGAAGGAGGATTTTGTTTTTGTCCTGGGTTTGGGTAAGGAACATTTTTTATTCTGCACAAATGAAGAGATTTCTGCAGTTGTTAATTTTGTTTTATATTCAAATGCTTTTAATGTACAACTGGCTGGTTTCTAACCAAAAATCCTATTTGCCTTGATTGAGCATTTAAAATGTGGAAACTAATTTTGTAAGCTCATACCAGAAATAAAATAAAATTTAAATTAAGTTAAATTAAATGGTGGTTACAGAAACATATCTACATTACACAGCTAAAGAAGGGAAAATTTTTTTTTGATTATGAGAAGTGTTTTATTTGAATCTCATAGACATACGGAAAAGAGAGATTGTAAAATTTTGTTAATCCAATTTTACAGAAGAGGAAGAGGAGGCAACAGAACATTAAAGGAATGTTCCTCAAGCCACGTAACAGGATGTGACATAAACGACATTGCTCCAATCAGACTGTGCCTCTCCAGGCAATTCCCATTTTATTAAAATGAAATCAGCTCTTCCACAAATTGGCAAGTTAAAAAAGCAAATCTTAATGTGAACTCTATCAATCTTTCTATCAAATGATTCAACGTGGGAAAAAAACGATTCTATGAAAAAAAAAAGATAACAAATGACCTTTCAAAAACAACTTTTTCCAAGAAAACTGGCCTTTTACATAACAACCATTTGTGACTGCTTGGGTACGTAACTTGATTAGAAGGGGGAAAAACAGTGCAGCTCTCTAAAAGGAAAATGAAAGTTAGGAGTGAAGAGAAGAAAAACTTTCAAAGTCTAATTCTAAATTCCTTTCTTAGAGTCACATGAGCAGTTTAGCTCTAGAACAATGTTTCCAGAAACACAACCTATCAATAATGACATTTATAGGTCAATTACTATTACTTGGGAAATTTGGTCTACTCTTATTTTACAGTATATCTGCCAAAAGAAAATCATATATGGCATGTTTTGATGCTGCTCAAACTTTCTTTCTTTTTCAGCTGAAACTCTGAAACTTACCTGCTACCCATTTGGCCCAGAGCCAGTTCATAACTACATCTATACTGCTATGTTTCTCTGTATTCCAGCAAGCCTTCTATTTCAGACTTTGGCACAAATAACAGAGTGCTGATAGTGAAGCCACATAATGTTAAGATGAGATCTTTAGGAAAGGGGCTGGGGGAGTAAAATATGGAACTTCTTGGTTAAAGTCTGGAAAAGGCCAAATAAGCAGAGAACACCTGGTTGCTGAAGAACGAACAGGTAGCTTCCTTATAGCCTCTCTGATAACAAGCTACTCCTTTGACAATTGCTAAGACAACTTCTTGGTCAGTGGATTTAGAAGGCCCACATTCTGCCTCCTGGAAGAGAGGCTATTGGGCAATCTGCTTATTATTCTTTCATTTATTTATTTATCCATTCTCTCACTAAATAATTTAACCAGCTATTTAAGAACAATTTTACTTTGAATAGTATACAACAATGCTTCTAAAAATTTAATGAACATTCAAATTACTTGAGAATCTTGTTAAGACACAGTCTGTTTGAGTAGTCACACGGGGCAGAGGGAGCTCAAAATTCGGCATTTCTCCTAAGCTCCCAAGTGATGCTTATGCTTCTCCTCCAAGAGTAGGAGAGATATATATCGATTTCACTTCCCTTTCCCCATACCAGTGGTTTTCAAACTGTTTTAAAAAAAATGCAAATCTTGGGTCTACCCCAGACCTGCTGAGTCTTCAGATTGGGTTCAATAATCCTTGTATTAACAAGCTCTCCAGGTGATTCTGATGTATGCTCAAGATTCAGAACCAGAGTCTAGACCAGTAGCTCTTAACACCTGGCTAGGTATTACAATCACTTGAGAGCTTTCAGATTGAATTATGTCCCACAAAAAAGAAATGTTTAAGTCCTAATGTGAGATACCTTATTTGGACACAGTCTTTATAGATGTAATTGAGTTAACATAAAGTCAAACCCGATAAGAATGAGCTCTAAATCCCATGACTGATGTCCTTATAAGAAGAGAGATATTTGGAGACACAGACACTGGAAAGAAGGCTATGCAGTGAAGGAGGCAGAATTTGGGAGTGATGCAGCGGTAAGCCAGGGAATGCCAAGGATTGCTAGCAACCCCCAGAAGCTGGGAGAGTAGCATGCAACTCATTTTTCCCTTGAGCCTTCAGAGGGAGTATGGCTTGGCTAACATGTTGATTTCAGACTTCTAACCTCCAGAACCATGAGTGAATAAATTTTCATTTTTTTAAGTCACCGGATTTATGATATTCTGTTACAGCAATCCCAGGAAACTAGTAGAGTTTTTTTTAAATGCCTATCTCCTTACCAATTAAATCAGAATCTCTGCGGATGGGGCCTGTGTACAGGGATTTTAACATCTTCAAGAGATTCCAACGTGTTATCGGGGTTGAAATCCAAAGCTCTAGACATTTTTAGACATAGATTGTTTATACCTAATTTTTTTAATAAGTCAAAAACACTACAAAGAGCTGTATCCATGCGTGTTTTTGCAAATCATGTGTTGTACATTTGAACATAATGGGAGAATCTTGAGAAATCACGCAGCATAACTCTAAACTGTAGCATGATAACACGTAGATAGCCCTGGCTATGGATCTGGAAAGTCGGGGCCAAATACTGAGCGCGCTGTAAGTCACATTCCAACACCTGTGTGAGGAAAATTTTGATGACTAAGATTTTCCTTCTCTCACACTTAAACCACAGGCTGCAGAGTGACTCTACTTTAGACACAACATTCTAGCGATAACGTTTAATTGCACCTGCTATTAACTTTTAATTATAAAGGATCTGATTATACCATTTACTGCTTATCTAAGTGCTTATGCCCATTGCTTGCTTCTCTTTCCTTTTCGTTTTGCTATTTACATTCCTTGCTTTGTCAATATCATTTGCCAGAGGATCAATAAGGACAAAAAAAACTTGTGTTGCAAGGGATCTAACTGGTGAAGAAACAAGACATTATTATTTGCCTGAAACTTTTGTTCAGGTTTGTTTCATCAATTTCAAATATCTATTGTTCCCGGACCTCACTGTCTTTTTCCATCATAAATAATCTGTTTAATAATAGGAGAGATGTAAGCGACATCCCGTTGATTTTCATTAGTGGGGTTTCTGTGGTAAAGATTGAGAAATAGAAGAACACATAGCTGTGAGCCCCAGCAGGCTGTAATTTTTCCTCTTGCTTCTTTAGCAAATTCTACTGACTCCCTCCTTCATCCATGACCCTCTCTCACTTACTCCATGCTCTGGATATCAAAACTCATCTCTAAGTCTCTCTGAAGCTACAGGTATATTTCTTATTCGGCTTCTCCCTCTTTCATCTCTGTGACACCTGAGCTTATTCTCTGGGTGCAGCTTTATTTTTTTGCTGTGTTTCGTATATTTTACTTCTTAACTTTTAGTCACCAGTATACTGACTCCTCTCTTATTGATCCCTCTTCTCAACTTTTACTAGTGAGCCCAAATCCTCACTTTCTAGGAATACTCTGGCCAAGAGTAAGTTCAGATGGAAATGTTTCTGAAGCATCAGTGTGATGAATTAGATCCCCAAATTTGCTATTTTTAAAGACATTTGTTTGAAAACAGGGATATAACTCTAAAGGTTTCAATGATTTAATCACTTACAAATAATTGTTGAATATTTAGACATGCTCTCTGCTTGCAGAGAGCTTAAAATCTGTTAGGAGGAGATAAATGCAAAGAAATAACTCCAGTACAGTAATGTTCTTAAAAATGGAAATAGTGATTTGGGTATAAAATCATTCAGAAAGGACAGGAAAGACTTCACTGAGAGAGAAACTTTTAACCAGGTCTTAAAATATAAATAAATATTCTCCAGATAAGATGTACAACCTAGCAGTCATGGAAAAGCATAATGGATTTAGAGAAATTTCGTATGCCTGGAACAAAGAATATGAGGGATTACCTCGATCGCTAAGTACGCAGGCAGGGGCTAGATCGTGGAATGCCTTCAACATGGTACCAAGTATTTCTGACTTTACCTCATTGATGATGATAAGCTGTGGAAGAGTTTCAGTAGAGATTAATTGGGTCTTTGTGTTTAAAATATTAATATGGATAATGTATTGGAGTGGACAAAACTACACTCAGGAAGACAAGTTAAATGGTATTGAAATAATTCAAGTAAGGGATGATGAGGCTTTAAATTGAGAACAGAGCAATGGGATGGGGAGAGAGAGCTTCGAAATCATTTAGAAACCAAGAAAAGTGTCCAAAAATGAATTATAATAAAATTTTCAGTAATTTTTTGAAAAAGCCATTCTCTAATAAATTGCTGTGCTGACAACATAGAGCTGGCAGTTGGGTTAATGTGGAACAAGCTTGGGCTTGGAAATCAGAGAGCCTACCCTCGAGACCCAAATCCATCACCTCTAAGATGGGGGACTCACCGTTAGATAGTTAACCTATCTGAATTTAGTGAGCTGAAGGTAATTCCTTCCTTGCATGATTTTTTGGGATGTTTAAATAAGCTGTGAAGGATACCTGGCCCATGTGGACAGACAATTAACATTAGCCTCCTTTCTACCCTCTTTTCCAACTCTAAAATTCATGACAGTGAATCCTTTAACATAAAAAAAAGACAACCTCTCCTTCCAAGCTGGCAATCTGAGAGCCTAAAGTATCGTGTGTGTGTATGTGTGTGTGTGTGTGTGTGTGTTTAAATAAGCAATTTATTTCTTTTCTGGTAGGATCAGGCCCAGTGCAGCCCTCTGTGATAAAATCTCCAAGAGACAGTCATGTTACATGTGATAAAATTGGAATGTGCCTGGAGCTGACGTATTCCAGTCAATATACTTGTACAAAATGTCAGTCAATAAAGCATTCCAATGCCACTTCTACTGCCAATTGGATTATAAATGATTTCTGATAATAACTGAAAATCCCCAAAGTAGAACAGTTATTTCAAGCAAAATGCTGTGCAGAAAGGCCATTCTCCATCTTCTGAGGAGTTTTCAGAAATAGCTTTGAATTAAATCTGTCTCTCAGTGTAAGATAAGCAATCATCAAACACACCAATAGGAAAAGGCTGTTAAAAAGGGAGATTTAATATTGATCATTGCTATAATTGTTAATAAAATACATTTTGATGAAAAATTTCTGTGCTAGGCCGACCTGCCAAGAAACCTTTTATATTTAGGCTAACAGGAAGATTTTATTTTTATAGTGTTTGTCTAAGTTTACCACTGTGTGTCTCTTAGAAGCTTAAGCATAATTCTATAGCTAAATTTGTAAAAACAAACAAAGAACAACAAGGGAAAGCTAAAGGAATCTTATCTGATAATAGTGCATACAAAGATGTACTTAAAAAATAATAAAAATGAAAAAGTTTAGCTTTCAAAGAGACCACTGATACTGAATCAGAAATTATTAAACATCATCCAAAATTTTACCAAAGACTATGTCTTGTAGGGACTTTTTTGGGACATGAAACTAAAAATTTTTATTAACCACTCTGTGCCTGGCACTGTTACGATCACTTGAAATTTATTATCACTTATTTACAGAAATGTGTTGGCGCATTTTGCAAGAGGGAACACTAAGCTTTAGAGAATTTAAAGAACTTGCCCAAACTCACACAGCTAAAAATAAGTTTACATGACTCATACATCTAGAAATAAGTTTAAGCGATTTGCTCAAACTTACACAGTATTTGAACCCATGACTATCTGGCTTGAAATTCCTGCTGTTTTTATTATCCTGGGTACAGTCTTTTAAAGCCTGTGTTATCACCTCCAAAATGGGAATGATGCCTATTATATTAACCAGGATTCCAACAGGAAATAGATGTACACCCAAACTAGGTAAGTGAAGATTTTAATAATGGTACTATTTACTGGAGTTTGAATAGATATATAGAAAAAGGGACAATGCCCTCAGCTAGCAAGAAGGAAGAGCCCTTACCACTTGTTGGCTCTATAAGACAAGGAAAGAAAATTGCAGAGAGGGCTTCTGGCCAGGGGCTGAGGCTTTCCATAGGAAAATACAGCCAATGTCAACCTGATACTAGGAAGGGATGATGCAGGATATTTATATCTTACCATCATTCTCTACTCGCCATGTGATGTCTTGTGATTACCTCCCCACTGGGCACATCCTGACACAGTCTGGTCCCAGGACCAGAGCAGGATGGAGAATCACTCTGGTCCTACCATAAACTGAAGATGTTTATCATCATTGTCCTCCTCATCATCAATGCCATATTTTTGGCACTTGCTTAGTACAATAATTCACATAGCATCTAATTGAACTCTTCCCCAAACATTGGAAGACAGGTATTAGCATCCAAACTTTATAGATGAGAAACTCTGAGGCTTTGAGAGGTTAAGTAATTTGACTAATGTCATGTATCAAAAAGTGACGAAACTGGGATTTGAACATAGAACTATCTGACATGGATTGAATTTTTCTGATGCATTCAGCTTGGAGAAAAAATTGTTTTTTGTTTTTTTTTTTTTAACTCCAAATATATTTACTAGACTCATATGTATTAAGAAATCCAAAGTCCTTTTTCGTCTATTATATGACATGACCTCTCCAAGACATTCAACACTGCTGACTAATCCTTAAACTTCAACTATTATTGATGTATCAGCTACTATTAAAATGATATTTATAAGCAAGAACTCTCCACTTCTCATTATAGGCATATATTCAATATATTCAAATTTAGTTACACATTGGTGGCCCAAATTCAAAAATTTCAGAAATAATCCCTGTTCATTCTCCCTGCAGAAAACACATCTAGAAAACTCTGTGTCCTTCTATCTGTTCCTCTTTCCTATACTCAATCCCACATCCAAATGGTCATGAAGTCTTGGACTAGCTTACCTTGGCTACTGGCAAATGCTCCATAATTGCATGTTGAATGAATATAGCTGATGATCATAAGCAATAATATTTGGTCCATTACTCATACCAGTTTCTAAATATAAATCCTTTGTATATTTCTCTAGATATATAGATCTTTACCTAATCATATTTAATTATGTAAAAATATTTTGGGTGAAATAAAATTTTTTATGTAATTTCAGTGAATTTTTCAAGACTTCTGCCTCTTGTTTTTCATCATTCTTATAGTTAATCCTCTCTGTGTTTGTAGTTGTTTAAATAAAGAAGTATTTAAATTTTGTTCCTACCAGAGGACTATAGACTAGTGATTACTAGTGGGGTGAGAAAGGAGTGGGGAGGTAGTCCAGGTAAAGGGAGTCAAATATAGGGAGAGAGGGGGAGGGTGAAGTGGGTTAAGGGGATCAAATATATAGTAGCTGAAGAAAACTGGACTTTGAGTGGTAAACACACAATAGAATATACAGATGTCAAATTATAATGTACACCTGAAAATTATATAATTGTATTAACCAATGTTACCCTAATAAACTTAAAAAAAAATAAAACATCAAAAATCAATAAAAAAATAAACAAATAAATTTTCGTTTCCAATTTAAGTTTTAATGTATATAAACAAGAAAAACTATACCTTTAAAAGTAGAGACAAAGTCTTATTCATTTTTATGTCACTCTACTTAAGAAGTCATTAAATATTAAGTGTGTATTGAAGAATAAAAACTTCAAAGTGATCCAAAAATTAAATAGATTGAAACAACACTGCTTAAATAAATTTCTGAAATATATTGGGTGTGGTTTAATTAATAATAATTTAAAATGAAAATGATCCAAATATAAAATAATTTGAAATAAACCTGTTTTCTACTTATATATTAAGCAAGTGATACAGCCTCTATTTTCTGCAGTTCCAGGCTTTAAATTCATTCACTGTCAGTTATTTAGTCATTCATTCACTGGACAGATCATTATTGAGCCCCCAGGTACAGTGTATATGATGATGAGGAAAATCAGCATGCTTCCTGCCCTTCTTCAGCTTAGAAGTGGGGAGGGCACACAGACAAATATAAAATTTCACAGTGAAAATTGTTACAAAGGAGAGTTTTATTGCCCTCATACAGCATATAATAGTGGGATTTGAAACAACAAAAGCAGAGTTCCCAGGGGAAGTGAAGAATAAGATGTGATCTAAAGAAGGAGTAGGAGGAAGCCCAAGAGAGCCGGTTATCACAGGAGCCAGGGACACAGTGGGTCATGAAGAGTGGAGTGGTCAACAGAGTCAAATGATGCTAAGAGGACAAGAAAGGTGAAGACTGAAAACATTCAATGGATTTAGTAGCATGGTGACCTTAACAAGAGAGAGTTTGGTAGGGGTTTGAAACAGAGACTAGATCAGATAGTCTAAGGAGTGAGTGGAGGAAAGGAACTGGAGACAGGGCGTGTATACAATTCTTTCCAAAAGTTTGAGTATAAAAGGAGAGAAAGCTAGACAGAGTAAGCTGGAGAAACTTGTGGGACTGGGAGTGGTTGGTCTTTTTTTTTGTTTGTTTTTTGGGTTTTTTTTTTTTTTTTTTTTTTGTTATTCTTGTTAATGAAAGAAGCCTGGACCTGTTAAAAAACCTAGGGAAAGATTCAGATGGAGCGTCTGGATATATAATAAAGAGAAGGCATTGAAGGTGGACAATTCATGAGAAACTGGAGGGAGGAGAACAGGATAGAACAGCAGAAGATTGGACCGTATGTTTAGTATCAGAGATATGAGAAATTGTTACCTAATAATTTCTAGTTCTACGTAAAGCATGAGATGGGGTCACTAGCTGAAAGAAGGGATGGTTGGGGTTAGTCGTGAGGATCAGAGGTTTAATACAGTGGAGAAGATTTGAAATTATGACTGGGCTGTATGAGAATGGATTGGTAAAAGAAATGTAGTAAGATTGCCTATGATGGAGAGCTTACTTGAAATTAGTACTCATGGATTTTTAATGGAACACACCTTTATGTTCCAAAATAAAATGTTATTTTTATTCTCCCATCAGTAAAAATATGTCAGTTATACTCTGCAGTACCTGGTTCAAGGCTCTCTCTTCAGCCCCAAATTTTTATGAGTTTCATTCTGAGGTTCTCTTTTTCTCTCTTAGGCTACATTATTTTTTAGAAATTTCATTCAGGTTTATAATTTGCATTACCATCTACAACAGAGGTATCCATTAACTTGATGAGACCAGCCGACTAATTTATTTTGGCTCAAAAGTGATTTTTAAAAATCTTAAACTAGTTAGAGATTGGGAGAGCTCATATTAAAATCCAGTTTCCTGATTTCTCTTTTAAAATAAAATAAATTGGCAGCATTAGGCCTACAGTCCCACAGCAATAATCAGTCAAAACTAACTAGTAAGTGTTCCCCTTGGTTGGGGCATGCTCTCTCTAGCTCATGACAATCTCCACTATCCCTTATTATCTACTTCACTCATTTACTCTGTCTACCCAGTAACTATAGCCTGTAGACATTTGAGTTTATAATTCTGAGTCTACAAATTCATGACTCCTAAAGATTTAATTTCAGCTCAGATCATTCTCTCTTGTACTGCAGATATCAATAACCAACAGTTGATTGGATGGTCTTTAGGTGCTGAAACTCAGTATCTGCAGAAGTCAATGATCTCCCAAACTTGCTGTGCCTCCTAAAACTTATATCCTGGCTTTATATTACCGTCTACTGAGTTTACCAACCAAAAAACCTAAGAGTCTGAGTACTTCCCTTTTCTATTTACTTCCCTTCTTCATCCTAATTGCTATGACTTCAGTTCAGATACTCACCATATTTCACCTGGGTTAAAATAACTCTCAATCGATAACCTCCACTTTCTTCTCTCTTCTAAAACTTCCTCTATCCAGCAAAAAACTTTGATCTTTCTAAGCACAATATCTTTTCTGGCACATTTATTTGAATTATAACAAACCTCATAATTTTTTAAATGTGCCAGCGGACTTCATGTGTGCATCTTGCCAGTTGCTGCTCCCTCAACTTGGAATGCCTTCTGCATCTGTCTTCTTGGTGAATCTTTATTCACCCTCCAACACCCAACTCTCACTCAAATATCCTGTCTTTTGGAAATCATTACTACTACAAAGATAATTTAGGCAGAGCCTAATGGCATAGCCTTTACCATACTGCTCTGGAGGTATCTGCTTGCATTCCGAGACCCCACGACCCCACCACCACCAACTACACTGTGAGTTTGAGGGTACATGCTTGCAGCTCTGTAATCCAGTTATCCTCACATCCTCAATGCTTAATTCCTGCTCATAAGTGGCACTCAATAAGAATTTTAATAAACAAATTTCTAATTAAATTTATTGGGATGACATTGGTAAATAAAATTTATATAGGTTTCAAGTATACAATTCAATGATATATCATACATATATTACATTGTGTATTCTCTACCCAAAGTTAAATTTCCTTCTGTCACCATATATTTAATTCAGAAAACAATGACATTGTATTAAGGAATGTTTTCCTAACTTTAAAATAAAAATTATTGCTCTATCACAACTTTTTAACCTGTTGATTCAGTCTACGAGAATTAATCTTAAGACTCCAACCAAGAATATGTAACATGTTCTAAACACATTTGTTTGTGTTTGTGGGTGTGTGTGTGTTCTTCATATATGGGAAATATGGGGTCCCTATATCATACTATGTATTAAAATAAATTTGAAATAAGTTTAAAAGCTAAACGTTAAAAATAAACAAAGGAAAGAAAGAGTGCATTTAGAAGAGTAGTTATGTAATATTGGTGAGGGGTTAGCGATTCTGAGCATCACTCCCAAAGCAGAAAACATAACATAAAAAAAAAATAGTTTTGACAATGAAAAAAATATGTAAAACTTCTGAAATTGAAAAGAAATTTCCAAACAAATTAATAACAAATGAGAAAATATTTAAAACCTGTGCTAGGAAAAGATTTTATTTATATTCTTAATATGTAAAATAGTCAATCAGTCAATAAAAACAAATGAAAACTTAAGTCTCTCCTAATTAAATGCGTTAATTAAAGTAAAACAGACTCCTCGGAAGGTTTTTATGTGTTCTACATGTTTCCCTACTATCTTCTTAACTAGCGCTTTGCCAAGTATTTAGGCATTGGAATATTTTTTGCTTTTGGTTTTAATTTCTATATTTTAAGCAGTTTTATCTAAGGCAATGTGACTACTGAATATCTTTTGAAAAACATAAAATTAAAGATGTGTAATCATTTTAATCATTTTTTCCTCTGGATACAATGAACCCTGATGAAGGAAAATGAAAAGAACAGAAATAACACTTTTTGCTTCAGTTTCCTCCTGCCTGTTATTCAATTTGGGGAATGATTAATGATATAGTTAAAAGTACCTGAATACGCATTTTTCAAAGAAATCTTTTCAGAACTATTCTCTTTGGAGAAAGGATGGCATAAAAGGGAAAAGTGCATATTTAAAATATTCGATTACAAAATAAAATTGAATAAGTGTGAAAAGGGTAAAAGGAGTAATAAACACATAGTATAAGAGAAAGATGGAATTATAAAAGAGAGTCAACTAGAAACACAAAAGAGCTGGGTCTCCCACTGCTGCATAATTCTCTAGGTTAAATTCAGGGCATTGCTCTTAGCTCAGAGTTTGGATTACATTTACTTTTCTCCACATAGTCTGTATTTCTCCTAACAGAGGTTTTAATCTATGTAGATAGTTGGGAAGCCTCAAGCATTAGGATAGTCAGGTCTGGCTTTTGTTTTTCTCTACATATCCCTTGAAAAAACAGATTTTATACTAGGTGTGCAACTGAAAAAGGAACAAGAATCAAAGACTACCTAAAATCAATTATAAAGCTTAACTTATGGATTTTTAAAATTAAATTTATTGTTAAGATGAATATGTTCAGAATCCTTTTTACATTTTCGAATTGAATCAAGTGCATCATATATAACTACGTGGATATTAAGCCCCCGTGGTTATAATGTGATATATACAGTAGTGTCTTCAGAGTAACAGTCAAAGCTTAACAAAAAAAACATATATAGGAGAAGGTATAATGTAGGTACCAGCTTGTAGTTTTATCCTGTGCCCAGTAGCCTGGAAATATGAGATTATATTTGTTGGTATACTCTAATCTAATATCTATCATACATAGTCTTATTTTTTCATTCTTAAACCTGAATTTCTATGTGTTGAATTTCAAATAATACTAAAGTGTATCTTATTTTTCAAATTACTCACTGTAAAAGAATAATGTATTTCCTGGTGGCTAATTTAGATGTGAGATTTCACACATCTTCAACCATTTAGAATCCAGCAGTAAACCTGGAATTAAACAAAAAGTGCTATTGAATGGTGGATACCATTGTAATACTGTTATTATAAAGCTAGAGTATTTTACTCTAAAGAAGAGATAAAGCATTCAAATTAGAAAATTCCAGATGTAAATTGACAAATTAGAAACAAGAACATAGGAGAAGAGAAACAAATGCCACAGGAACAAGACCTAAAACTTCTAAAATCTGATAGAACTACAGAAGCAGAGTATGTCGAGTCCATCTGGTCTAGGAAAAATCTTTCAGTCTTTCTTACCTCAATAGAGCTCCAGGTCGTTGCCAAGGACAATGCACTATGATAGTCTTGAGTCATCTTCTAAGGGAGAGGAGTGATTAAGTTCAGCATCCTCTATTGGCAAAGCAGTGTGGTCTGTTATATTTCAAAAAATAGTTCTGATGCTTTAGTTATCAGCAAAAGTCATCTATTTGAAAGTTTCCTGGCATTGCTGAGTAAATAGAGCATTATTGCATATAGATTTAATAAAGAGACAGATTTGGCAAAATTCTTCAAGTTATCCATTTAGCATAAATGGCTTACAAGTAGGTATCCAACCTCACATCTTCTCTTAGTTTTATGGTTGCTACTCTTTTAATTGTCGGCTTAACGGATTCAGTTCTTAAATAAAATCTTAATGAGATCTCCCTCAGAACATTTTTCAGGCTTAAAAAATAGCCCTTGAGATTGACTTTGCCTAGAATGTCAGTGTATGTCATTTCTCAACAGATTGCGCAGTTAACATTGCTTTCAAAATGCCTTACAAGCTCAGAGTAGATGTACTTGACTCATAAGTCTTTTAATTTGTTCTTATAGCTTGTATACAGTTTAATTACCCTCACAGAAGCTTGGGGGTGTGCATTTTGCCTCCCTTGTGAGAAATTTGTGGGCTTTACTTCTCTAGTTCTCCATGACACTAGAAAACCATGGAAGTTAGAGATTAAGGAGGAGCTGGATTTAGACTCTCATTTCTAAGGACTGTGTATGTTGTTGTTTGATTGCCCTTCCCTATTGTTTGTTTGTCTGTTTGTTTGTCCCCAGAGCCTAATCTACTCCAATGAGGAAGAATTAACCACTGTGTCATCCCGATAGCCAGTATTTGACAGTCCATTTCTCACTCCTGTCCTTGTTATAGATCTCTTGTTCTTGCAGATTATACCACCCACATTATTAATCTATTCTGCCTGAACTTGGACAACTGTTTCTATGTTTTAATAAAAAATATATAGTCAGGTATATGGTCTGAAATATGTGCTATGGTCATGAAACACTTTTCAATGATCTCGTGAATATTTAAATTAGAGAATTATGCAAGAAGTCACTCCTCAAGCTTATTACTTGAGTAAAAACTTTTTGTATTATCTCAGGAGACATTTCCATTACTTAGTATAATCACATTTTCAGTGCTTGCAGGCATTCCATACAGCACCTTTCAAATTTTTCACCAGAAATGAATTTTTATACCCTCCTTTCAGTGTCTCTTTTATTGTGACACATATCAGTAATTTTTAACTCTAACTTATTTTCTCTACCTTTAGCTTGTTTCATATTGCCATTAACCTTTTAAATAATAACATTTACTTCAAATAACATGTCACTTTTTATCAATTTATGGTTACTTAACCAAGTCACTTGATGGGGTTAACTGTTTGAAATTTCTCTGTTTTCTTATTTAGTAGTATTTCCCAGGTTCTAATCATATAGTTGCTTTTCTAGCTTGCTCCAATTTGCTTTATGTTTTCTTGATATCGTCTATTCTTTGGCTAAAATTTAGAGCATTTATTCTTGTTAAACAGCACTTATTTTCTGGCTTTAGTACCCATTTCCAGCCTAGTTTCCACTGAAGTTTTGTCCAAGTGTTCCATTAATTCATTTATTAATGTGCATTAATATTTATCAAATATCTGAGAGTCTATTGTCCTCTAAGAACTGTGTTGGGTACTGGGTATACATTAGCAAAAACAGTTGACATAATTCTTTTTATCATGGACCTTGCATTCCAATGAGGAGGACAGACCAAAAGCAAATCCACAGAAAATAATTGGAAAGATGATAAATTTTATAAAAGAAAACAAACTAGCTAAAAAAAATGTGGTAGAAGGGGGATCAGGAACCCTATTTTTGACAGGGTGGCCAGAAATGTCTGCCTCATATAGGAGAAAATTCCAGCTATATGAGAGGCGAGGGAATCACTGTGCAAAGGGTCTGGAGCAAGAGAGCACTTGATATATTTAAGGAGCTGAAGTAAGCCTTGTGAGCGAGGTGAGAAATGGAGCAAGAAGAGAAGCTGTAAGAATCTGGGGGCTCATGGAGTATATCCCAAAGTAAGTTAGGGTTCTCATTATCGTCATGGGTACTAAAGCTCCGGGTCTCAGCACTGAAACACGAAGTCCCTTGATGACCTCCTGCATCAAGAGAGCAACCTAGACCCAGAAGAGAAAAGGCTTGGCCAGATTCTGGAAAAATGTTTTTTACTCTTCCATGTCTTCTCCAATAGTGGGAATAATTATATATATATAATATATATAATTATGTATATAATATACATATATATATATGATGTATAAACATATATAATTATATGAAATATATTTTATACACATATACTCATATATATATATATATATATATATATATATATATATATATATATATATATAATTAAGTTAGCCTGCCCCATGTGATCCCTATGCTAAAGCAAGTATTCCTGCATGAAATACTAGAATTAAATGTTTACAAAATTGGAAAGGCCTTCGAATCTCATCTGCCACAACATCTTTGTATTCTATCCTGGAAGAGACTTTTAAAAATAATTTAGCATTTTAATTTAGACTTTATTCCCTTTATAAGATATGTTCATGTTTGAATGTTGTATTTTTGAACACAATGTCTATCTAGGATATATGCTAGTACATCATTTAATGTCACTTCTAAAAAGATTCAAGCTTCACATTACCCTTCCTGTTGGATATCTCTGCCCAGGCAAGTGAGAGCAAGGACTACTGCACTGAGGTTAAGCTTAGGGAGCAAAATGGGAATCTGGAACTGGACAAAATCCCTTCAGAATGAGAGCACATATGGTAGGATCCGTCAAGACAGAAATGAGGCAGTCAAGGCAAAGCCACAGGGTGGAGGAGGCCTCTGTAGGATTTCTAATCTAAGCTTCTGAAACAGCTTGTCTATGCCTGGAGAAGGACTGTTAGAGACACTGACAGATCAGGAAGTCAGGCTAGAGGGCTCAGAAAATATTTGGCCTCCAGATAATTCTTGTCATGTGCTTTTTCTCGCCCTGATTCCTAAGAGTTCAGGGATGAATTTTGTGATCAGATATAAAAGGATGTGCAGCGAATGAGTCACCTGTCTCATATACTTCCACCATGTATGTATGGGTTTCATTCTTTTTTTTTACTACTGTATTACAGGGTTTGAATTTTATGTTTTCTTTTTAATTGTAATTTACCTATAAATACACATATATATTTATAAAAAAAAGAGAGAGAAATTGACTTGCCAAAAGTGATCTAGCCAACTAACACTAAGCTGAGATTTCCACTTAGTCTCGTATTCTTTCCCAAAATACTAGTTAATATTCTTAACATTGAATTATAGTTGAGTGGGGCATAAGGATCAAAGAGAAGGTTTAGATAAACCATAGATGGCATAAAACATTGAAGGTCACCAGGATGCTAGGTGTGGCAAGCCAGAAGAGGAGGCTTGGCCATGGAATCAGGAAGTGCTCAGCATGAAAAAAAAACCTATGACTATTAACAAGTTTTCCTGAGACTGGTCTGATCATCGCACACTATAATTCTTTCCAATAATGCATTTTACTATTTAACCTTTTCAACTTGCTCTTTCTCCATAAATTGTTATTCTAAGAATGTCTTGATTTAGTGTGCATATATATACACACATATATGTATATATGTTTACATATATTTATAATGTATGTACATATATGAAAACTGGATCTTTTCTTCTATTTTCTTTTTTTTTTTAATGTTATGGAAATTCCAAAAATGAGAGTAGTGGTGGGCATAGTTTTTAATGTTTCCCCAATCCCCACGTAAAAACAGAGAAAATTGATAGCAAAAGCAAAAACTCAAAGACAATATTTAGAATAACTAGGAAACAAGGTATCCCCATGAAGTCAAAAATACGAGTGGGGACAATCTACCAGCAGTCACAAGGCCTGCATGTTATCAGCAGCTATACAAGAGGAACAGTGGGAAGCAACATGGTGTCTAAGAACAGGAGAATGATAAAATAGCCAAAAGGGCTTCACCAGGAAGTTTACTGGGGCAGTTTGGGGACAGCAGTTAAAACTGTGAGGCATTTTGCACGCTCCAGTGGCAGGTGGATGCGAAGACTTGCAGAGTATCTAACTAGACTGACGCAGTCTAGTTTCTGTGAACTCTGAAAATTGGCCCACTAGGGTACTGTTCGAAAACAAATCCTTACACTGAGGAAAAAAGCTGAGAGTGAAACTAAAATGGAATAGGATAAAGGATAAGACAGAAAATGAAAAGAAGCTCTTGATAAAAGTGAGAGAGGGGAAAAAGAGCCAAAGGGAAAGAAATATCTTATACATATAAATAATAAAATTATCTCCTCCAGAGAGGAATTGCTTTTGGTTTGCTTTTTCTCTGATGTCACTAACAATGCAGGACTACATTAGAAACTTAATTTTTTAGACAGAGAGATTTCATGGGCCACACACATGCCTCCCACTGGTCCCAAGTCTATGACTCTCCTTCCCAAAGGTGGGTTGATTTAATCTAATGTACCTTCTAAGAGAGTTGCAATTTGAAGATGTCTACTTTAGTAAAATATCTCTGATCTGACCACCATAGTTTGGGGCTTAAAGCCTTGTTTCTAGTACTGAGCATGTGTGGCCAGTTAAAACCCAGGTGCCAGCTGTGATACATATATACAATGGAATATTACTCAGCCATAAGAAGAGATGAAATACTGCCACATGTGACAACATGGATGGACCTTGAGATAGTCATGCTAACTGAAATAAGCCAGACAGAAAAAGTTGAAAATCACATGATATCACTTATATGTGTGATATAAACCTAAAAGCAACAAATGAGCAGGACAAACAGAGACTCACGGACATGGACAATGGACTGATAATTACCAGAAGGTAGGGGGAATGGGGATGGGGGAAAGTAGACAAAGAAAAAAATTAAAATCATTTCTTCAATTAAAAAAATAAATAAAAAATACATCAACTGCTAAAAAATAAAAATTAAAATTAAAAAAAATTAATTGGCAGATGCATTATAAGGTCCCTTCCAATGAAGTTAGAGAGGGTCTTTTATTTGATATCGTTTCTAATAAAATCTCCAGGAGGCAAAACAAACAAACAAACAAACAAACCCAGGTGCCAAGCCATGAGGGATTGATAGATGCCCTCAGGTCAAAACAAACCCTAGTTTGGCTTACCACTTTTTATTCTTTGTCTGGCTTCTGATTATTTTTATTACCAGAGCTCAGACTTATTTATTTAAAGTTTATTAAATTTTATCTAGCATTTTAGATGTTCTATACCTGATAGAATTTCTCTGGATCTTTAGTCTGGAAAATTGCTTAAAATAGAAATTGTGTTTATTTGCCATTATACATCCAGTCTCATGGTTTAAATAGATGCTCCTAAATTGACATCGTAATCAAGATTGCTCTGAACTCCAGATTCATCTCACTACTTTAAAACTCACTTCACATACAGTCTTAACATCTCAGTAAATGACAGTCCAAGCTTGCATTGTTGAGGCCAAAAATCTCGTAATCTTTCCCTTCTTTTATTTCTACCCTTCATGTCAAATCCCTGTTGGGTTTACCTTCTAACCATGTCTAAAATTGTATCATTTGTCACCATCTATCACTTTTACCACTATTCAAACCAGCATCACTTTTCACCTAGATTATTGCAATAACTGATACCCCTGCTTCTACTTTTTCCTTCTTAAAGTCTCTTATCAATACAGAGTGAAATTGTTAACACACTGACTTAGGTTATGCCACTCTACTGCTAAAAACCCCTCCCCTTGGTTGCTTTTTTCTTGCACATTAAAAATCTAAACCCTTACAAGATCTTATAAGGCTTCATCCAACTCCTGTCTGATCCCATCACCTACTACTGTACCCCTATTTACTCTGCCCCAAACACATAGACCTTCTTCCTATTCTTCAAACACACTGGGCACATTTCTACTTCAGAATCTTTTCACTGCTGTTTCCTATATTTGTAATGGTCTTTTATCAGATATCCATGTGGCTCCTTTCCTTACTTCTTTCAAGTCTTTGCTGAAATGTTATTGTCTACCCTGAATACTAATTTCATAAATTTAAATAAATGAATGTAGTTATTTCTCATGTTTGTTTCCTGTTTGTCCATACTAACATGAAGCTTCATGAGGTCAGGAGAGCATCCTTATTATTTTGTTCTCAGATGTATCCATAATATCTAGAAGAGTCCCTGGCCACATTGAAGGCACTCCATAAATATATATTGAATGAATGATATACTGAAGAAAATATGGTGACAAATAGATACATCTTGCTGTGCAAATTTAAATAATATATGAAAATTCTTCTAAAGAGAATATAACAATAATAAAGAACAGAGAATGAGACTTCTGAAACAGAAATTCATATTGTAAATCTGTTCATGAGCTTCAAACCTAATTATTAAAAAATGTTGGTCAATAATTTTCCTAATGAGTTAGTGTCACCTCAAGACATACTTGTAGTGCATGTATTGCTCTGTTAAGGAATGGTAGTTAATTAAACGGGAGCCCTCTGGAGTCGCGTTCCCCAGGATGGAATCCTGAGTCCTCCACTTATCAGCTATGCAACCTGGGCAAGTTCTTTTAACCTGTGATCCTCAGTTTTCTCTTGAGGGGACTAATCTGAACAATCTACTTAAGCAGTTATTATTGTTCTGATTTTACCCTATTTGCTCATTGGGCAGTACTGCTGTCCTTTGCCATCTTGAATTTCTTATTTATTAGCAAGTCCCAGAGATAAACTGCATTTGGTTAATGTTTTCATATTTCTAATGGCCTACTTGCAGAATTATGCAATGTTAGTAGCTTTTGATCTATTGATGTTCGGAACTGGAAAGACCTATATGATATTCTTTGTACTGAAAGCTGGTGCCCCAGTTTTTCCATGCTAATGTTAAATGTCATAAGATGCCAGTACCTCTCACAACAAGAAAATAAAAAGAGACATCCAAGTGCGAATATTTTCCGGTTAAAAGAAAAGGTTACAGTTGGCCAGCTGACACCTTGCCTCATAATACCTTTGGTGGCATATGGCATTAGATTGTGAAAAGAGGGTAAAATGTTGCAATGAAGAGGGTATTTAAGTGATTTACGTAAGTCGTCTAACTACAGTCTTTGTCAGATTATATATCCTTTGAGCTAGTAAAACTGCAGTGTAGCTCTCGTTAGTCTGTGAGAAATATGAATTAACCTCTTTAAAGATTCTGTAAATCACAGTTGTCTTTGCTATATATTAATATAGGCACTAAAATAGTGTATCAGAACCACACTATGTAGACAAATTCATCTTGAAAGATTTCCACTAAACAAATATTTCAAATTATTACACTTGGAGCTTTAAATTTATTTTTGTTTCTGACCAATTAATATTTATTCTAGTTTCAGAAATTCAAGATTGTCTTTAAAATGAATGTATACTTTTTTTTTATTTGCTTCATTTTTACTTTTATTCTACCCAAGTTTCCATTCTAGAAAGTTCAAATTATTTCAATTAATTGCAAATAGATTTCCAGGGATACTAGAGTGCTCTTAGATGACCAATGATACTTTCTGTAACACAATATGATGAAAGGAAGAATACCAAAATACATTATAATCTATATTTCATTATTATCTTTATTATTGCTTTTTACTGCTTAATTGGTACATTTTGATAGCAAATATATTGAAACATTTTTGTACAAATACAAAATGTAGAATAGCTTTGAGCAGCTCATATACATTTGCATTCTCTCTACTGGTTAATAGGTACTGAGATGATCTTTGAAATAAATTTCATATTCATGCAGTAAAGCATTGCATAACTGACACTTATTCTCCTAAGCCTTTGCCTGTGGGACTTAACAAGGTGTCACACTTCTTTTAGTAGATTTTCATAATGCCATTGAATATTACACAGTAAATAGCTGACCTATCTCTTTTCTGGTATTTTAAGAGCCACTTTTGGCCTGTCAGCTTCCAAACTACCCAATGCATAAGACTGTTGCTTGCCTGCGGGCTGCAATTTTTCATCATCCAATTTTATTTGAACTTATTTGGACACAGTGACACAACTTTAGCTGCAAGGTACAAAAAGAAGTAAAATGCTGATCAGTACATGAGAAAATATGATTTTCATTCCCTCTGTGGGCCTGTTTATGGCCACTAGAGGGGTCTCTATTAATCAGCCCAGCTTTCCTCTCCTAACACTGCTTAATCCTTAAGATATTAGATCCAGATTGTCCCATGGCTTATTTTCCCTATTAAAGACACAGTGTTGTACTTTCATGCTTTATGGATTCCAGGAAGCAAAATGAGCAACTTCAATCTCCTTTTGTTTAAACAGTCAGATATTTTATTAATTTGCTAAAAAGAACACACACATATACACGCATGTACATATGTGCATATATATCATCATATTTATCAACAAAGATCAGATCCTAGTCTTTGATGTCATTGATAGTTGTTGGGTTTTACTTGCTGTCATCTGTCTTATGGAAGTCACAACCAAGAAGGTAAAAGTCTAAGCTGGTGCTTCAATAATAAGGTGACATGCTAATTAGAAAGGATTTTTTCCATATC
>NW_011889189.1:968927-983811 GCF_000151845.1 Pteropus vampyrus
GGCTGTACCAATTTGCAGTCCCACCAGCAGTGTATGAGAGTTCCTTTTTCTCCGCATCCTCTTCAACATTTGTTATTACTTGTTCTGTTGATTACAGCTATTCTAACAGGTGTGAGATGGTGTCTTATTGTGGTTTTGATTTGCATTTCCCTAATAGCTAGTGATGTTGAGCATCTTTTCACATATTTGTTGCCCATTTGTATGTCCTTTAGGGAGAAGTGTCTGTTCAAGTCCCCTACTCATTTTTGATTGGATCATTTGTTTTTGTTGTTGTTGTTGAGTTGTATGAGTTAGTCACATTCATTTATTTTTTGCTTTTACTTCCCTTTCCTTTGAGGTCAAATTCATAAAATCCTCCTTAAAACTCATATCCAAAAAAATATCTGCACACCGATGTTCATAGCAGTGTTATTCACTGCCAAAGCATGGAAGCAGTTGAAGTGTCCTATGATAGATGATTGGATAAAGAAGCTGTGGTACATATATACAATGGAATATTACTCAGCCATAAGAAGAGATGAAATACTGTCATTTGCGACAACATCGATGGACCTCGAGATAATCATGCTAAGTGAAATAAGCCAGACGGAAAAAGTTGAAAATCACACGATATCACTTATATGTGGGATATAAACCTAAAAGCAACAAATGAACAGGACAAACAAACAGAGACTCATGGACGTGGACAATAGACTAGTGGTTACCAGAGAAAGGGTAAGGAGGAAGGGGAGGGGAGAGGTAGATGGCGTAAAAGGAGTCAAATATGTGGTGACAGAAAGAAATCTAACTATGGGAGATGAACACACATTGTAAATATATACATGCCTTACTGTTAAAATGTACAGCTGAAACATCGGATTTTGTTAACCAATGTCACCATAAAGAAAAAAAAAAGTTAAAATAACAATAAATAAATAGATAGGTAGGTAGGTGGATAGATAGATAGATAGATAGATAGATAGATAGATAGATAGATAAATAGATAGATAAAAGTTCTTTGTGTTAGTTGAGCCATCTTCCCACTTTTCCTTTGGTTGAAAAACAAAGGCCATTCCCATGGTTACAAAGAGTTATTTTTACAGAGCAAGGTGAGTGTAAATGAACCATCTAGGATTTAATAGGGGCCCATATCAAGCTTTTGTCTGTGTGTCTGTGTATATAGTAAATGTGAGAAGCGTCTTATTAATTATTATACTGTTAGAGTTCATTTTCATATATGACTATTTAATACTTCCCTGTAATTTTTCTGGTATTAAAATTTCTGTCACACTAAATAAATTATACTAAAACTACATTCAAGTTAAGAATTCTAAAGCACCAAGATAACAGTGAATTATACGCATTCAGAGACCTAATTTTGCCTACTGCAATCAGATGGTGGCTGAGTTTTTTTGTCTAAACTTGTCTGGGGAGAATCTATTATCTGGAAAAAGTATGTTTGTTTAAAAGCCAAAGGCACTCCCTTTTTAATGTGCCATCAGAAATATTTCTGGGAGGACTATTTTTCCCCACATTTGTATATATATATATATGTGTATATGCACATATGTGTGCACACATGTGCTTATAGAGTAGAAGGTAGGCAGGGAGGAAAGAAATTGAGGATCTATATTTATGATTTTACTGTTTTCAAAGCTAAATGAGGAAAAATAAAAATTATATCCAGAAAAGAGATTTATAAATTAAAAATTATCTTGTTTTGGAGAAAGAAGGCAGAGTGAGAGACGTCTCCAGATCTCTCCTCTTGAAACAATAGTAAGCTGAACATGAAAAACTCAACAAAAAACACTCAAACTGCACAACAGCACATCTGAGCATGGGATCTGTGCATAAGAGCTAGCACGGGCTACAAACGGCTGGATCACTCATCACGGAAGAGAGGGGAGAAGTGGGAAGGTGTGGATAGCATTGACTTAATGCTCACGAAGTCTACTTTCTTCTGAGACACTTTTGGAATCAAATGGTTTCCACCTAAACTGGAAAAAATACACATACAGGAAAACTATTTCACAAAGGGAAATCACAGACTTTCTAAATAAATAGCATCGATTGTACATAAAAAAAATAGAAATAAAAAAATAAAAATAAATATTATCTTGTTTTCGCAGTTTGTACCATTTATATTTTCCATTTTCACAAGACTTTGTGGTGAGGGGACATTAGTGAGTATATGTGGTTAAGCTCAATATTTCAGTGGAAACCTATCATTATAGAAAGCTTTAACTGGAGCAACTGAAAGAAGAGGTATCTCATATTCTCTCAGATTATTTAAGTAATGCCAGAGGGAGGAGAAACTAGCATTCAACACAGATTGAGGTGCATTTTGTAAATATAAGGGCCAGATGTGAAGACTGACACCAGCATTCCTTGTACTGAAGTTGGCAGACTTTGCTGGCTCAGAATGGCTCCTTGTACCTGTCATAAGTAAGCATATTTAGCCATTTGCGAAGTTAAGACTTTGTGTCTAAACCTGTTGAGCAGAATTTTATTTCTTGGAAATAGCTCTGTGCACCCTATAAACCACACCCTTCTTATTGTACATGAACCACAGTGTCTTACAATTGCCAGAAATCTTATGTCTTTCTCACATCGGAAGACATGAAACACTGTTATATGTGGTTTAATAAAATTTTATGAGAGTAAAGATAAAATGCTCCCAGATGATTATCTCTTTGTCATATTCTATACCTAGAGAAACCTAGAAAATAAAACTTTTTTTTTTTTGAAAAGAAAGCACATGTTTACAACTATTCCATCTCTCTACACAGTGGGCCATGTTGAGAATCCAAATCACTGCAGATATTTCTCTCCAATCCCGTTGCCTTTCTTTATGTGGCAAAATAAGTACCCAGAGCCTGGCTCTTTCTGCCTCCACAGCCTCATCTCAACCAAGCCCTTCTCACACCACCTAGCAGCAACACTGAACTGTTGATAATCATAAGAGACTCTGTTCTTGCTGTCTCTTCTGGCTGAAATACTTGCTTTCCATAGCTCTTACCCAGCCTTTCACATGATTATCTCCTGTTCCTGAAATAATGAATAACTGAAGAGGTCGTTTCCATTCAGGGCAGGCGCTCCCATTGGATCTAAGGAAGGAGCAAGTTCTCCTACAAAATGATTGACACCTCTCTTTGGCAAGAATAGAAAATCTTCTCTAAGGATGGTATCAAAATCTCGGCCATCTTTTATGCTTTTTAAGGTTAACTTAAAACGTTAGTTAATTAGTAATTAGTTAATTATGCTAAGGTCCTATCGCTGATGTCTATACTTACTTGTTTGATGAGGTTTTTTGCTTTCTAATTCTAATTCTCAACATCTAATCATCTGGACAAGCTGACTTTCTCTCAATGATCTCATCTTTCTTATCTTCTAAGTATTTCCCAATTTTCTCCACTTCCAAGTCATTCTAATTATGAAGAGAAAAAGTATATCAATTTTCTGACATTAAATTATGTCACTTCACAGCATACAAGTCTATGGTCTCCCACTAAAAGCAGACTTTCGTGCCACGTTAACTTTAGCTTACATGCTTCCCTTGGGCCCTGGTGCATCATCAGTATTTATTTCTAATCACTCGCAGCTGTGTGTGTTGAATCTAAATCTGAGAAACACTTTATAGTCAACAAACTGTACATATGTGTAAATGTCTACTTCTTACAAAGAGTTTAAAAATAAAATAAACTCAACAATTTGCTTGGGGAATAGAAGGAAATAAATGAATCTATTACTTTGCCAAGTTCAATAAGCTCAATTTTTATATGATAAAAATACCTTAATGATCTATCAGTAAATAAATACTCAGAACAAATGTCTGCAAAAGTGACACAGTCCCCTCTCTTTTTGAAAAAAATTAGATTGACAGAAACTATCTCTTTTGCATGTGAACATTTTAAATTTTCATCCACATGGATGATATGGATTTCAATAAATGTGTTGAGAATATTCAAGTACACACAAGTTATTTTATGGCTACTATATTCCAGGCCCTGGATTATAAAGATGGAAACAAAAAAGAACTCACTAACTAGTAGAGAAGATGGACACATGAAAAAAAAAGTGTAATAAAAAATGGCACTGAGGGTACCAGATATATATTGTAGTAATGTAATACGTCAGGTGTCATGTGGAGGCAAGTGCAAGGGTTATAGAAACACAGAGGAGGGAAGAACCTAGCTATGCTTGCGAACAGGGAGAAGAGATTCCCACAAAGCTACTGATTTTAGAACTGACATTTGAACTAGCTTTGAGGGTTGAGTTACAATTCACAAGAAGTGGAGGAAAGATATTCCGGGCAGAGGAAGCAGCCAAACAAAGCCCCAGTGAAGGAAGTGTTGGGAATGGTGAGTGGTTGGTGGGAATGGAATGGAATGGAATGGAAAGGGAGGAGCACTGGTAATGCCAAGGATAAAGTTGTGAAGTTTGGTTAGGACATAATTGTGAAGAGCCTGTAGAGCAGGCTATAAGGTATCTGGCTCTAGAAGTACTAGAGAATTGTCAAGAAAGGAATCATGTTTTCTATCTTAGAGATTCTTGGAGATTGGCTTCCACTAATGGAAAAGATGCTCTTTCCCACGTTAGCATTCACATCTTGATTTTTTAGCATCTAGTTTGTATTTTGAGCCCCTCAAAAATTGTTTATTGTGTGTGCTCTGTTTCTCTCTCTGGCTTGCATAAGAATTTGTAGGAACCTCCTTTCTTTGGCTCAAGTCAGATACAGTCTATATCCCCTATTACAGTGGGACTATATTTACTTGAAAAAGACATTTTCTTGAAAAAAAAATGTGTTATAGTCATTTATGTCTAAGAAGAACACATTCCTGAAAGAGACCATGAATTGAAGAGAGAGAAAGAGAGAGAAAGCCCAGAAACACAAAACATCTTTCGGGTAAAGGAAAACAACCTCTGTATTTCTGCACTTTGAGTGAGCACCCTCTTTCACAGGCCTTTCCAGGACTGTTGGTGCTATTTCACAATTTCTACAGAAATGAGACACGTAGCAGGAAGAAGAAGCCCAGTTGTCCAGTCATCTCTTCATTCCTCATGATGGAGCAAGAAGAATTGAAATTTTTCACACACTCCACTTACTTATAAAGTTAGATAATAATAAAATGTCACATCTGTATTGGTCATAGTCATCATACCTACGCCTTGTCAACAGCTATTCCAAAATCAACTGTCATCATGCTTTTGTTGGAATTAAAACACTTAATTTGTTAATTCTATTTCAGCTATGGGTTTATTTCACTGTCACTAATGGATAAATGATTCAGACACTGGGGTTTTCATCTCATCACATTGGGAGTAAGGATGACAATACATATTGATTCTAACAAAATTAACATTTAAAGGTGCAGAAAATTACAGGGTGACTGAGTACTTTTAAAAAGAACAGTTCATTTTAATCACATATAATTTAAAACTCAGAACATTTATCTTTATTTTAATTACAGACTCATCAATAAATATATTTTTTATTAAATTTGGTTAATACATAGGATATGTATTGGTTTAGTCCAATTATTTTAGAAAATTCAAAATCCTAATGTAACGATTTCTTTATTGAGAAGGGGAGCTTTTGCTTAACTGTGTTTTAATGATACTAGGGCATTTCTAAATTTATATTATAGAGGACATAAGATGTTACACTATGTACTAAAAACATCCTATTTTACCAGGAGTCCTCATAAATTCTTGCCTATAAAAGAAAAGAAGATAATACAACCATACACTATAAGACCTGTCAGGGAGAAGAGTACAGAATAGATATTTGTTAGAAATCAACCAAAAGTCTACCCTTGTTCTAGATGTTTTAAATATTATATCTCATTTTATCTTTGGCGAGACTCTCAGACAGACAGTATCCCCCTTTGCTATTCAAAAAAATGACTCTCAGAAAGATTAAGAAATGTACTCATTGGTATACATTTAGGCAAACTACCTGCCACTGACCTTACTTTACCTATGCAGAAACTTTATATCAGAAAAATAAGTAATTTGAAATGAAAATGTGTTTTAAAAAATCATAATTAAAAGGACTGATTTGTTCTCAGGCAAGGAAGGGCAGCAGAAAATAGAAAAAAAATCTCGAAAGGTGAGATTGCTAAATACATAACTTAGAATGTTAATGTGTTCTAGGAAATTCTTAAATCCACAAAAGCCAACACCAACAGAGTCTGAGAAACGTTATGTGATTCACCCCAGATCAAAAAGCCGAGAAGCAGCAAAACAGGAAACCAGGTCCAGGGAATGCCGGGGTTTGATTAAGTATTTACTGCACATAGAGTTCTGGGCTGGGCTATAGAGACACAAAAGAGTATGCAGTACATATGAATTAACAATTCTGAGTCAACTGCTGCATCACAGGAAATGCAAGTCTGCCATTGAGCTGAGGGCCCCACGCTCTCCCTGGACCACCTCACTACCAGTGTGGGCAAAGTTGCATGTTTGATGCTGACTTCAAGGACCTTTCATTCTCAACACTCCTGTTCTTACAAAGGAACGAGTCCCAGAGAAATTGCCCACTTATACACTATGGTATTTAAATATTTACTAGATCAGAAATGTCTATGACTCTCTAATGGTTGTTATTGTATTCAGAATATTGAACCTAAATTTACTTTATTCATGTGTTCTTTGAATTGCATCTTTCTGCAAGATAGGTTTTCGTTTCAGTGAGCCACTCTAACTTTTTTTTTTTTTTTTAATATGTTTGTGCATTTACTACTGTCCTCTAGTGGATAGAATCACAGATTGGCTTGCTAAGAACTAGTTACCTTCTCTGAACAAATCTAGGAACAAAGCATAGAATATTTTCAAAGCGTAGGCTTAGAGAGCGTTATAATAGCATCACAACTGTCATTTCCTTCAGGGACTTTACAGTGTACTTGGTTATCATTTTTATCTGTGAGTTCGTTTCTTAGAAGTTTCGACTTTGTGAGTGCGGGGAAGTTAGACATCATCTACAGAAAGGAATGAGGCCAGCGAGGATCCGGTGTTTATTCGAAGTCAGAAAACTGGTTAAGGCAAATCATGGATCCAAATCCAAGTGTCATCTCACCATTCTCTCCATCACCAAGCTCCTCTTTTTTAGTCACATCATGATGTCCTGGCCACAGGAGCCCTCTCTCTGTTATCCAGTGTACCTTTAAAAATTAAACTGTATTTTGAATTATAAATACAACACAAAATTGGATTTCATGTCTTGATGTGGTTTTTAAATCTGCTTAATTCTTTATAGGGGCCTTTGAATGAATATTCAGTCAGGAACATCATTATCAAAATGAATGAAATAGTATTATTCCCAAAGCTACCTTGAAACATATTTCTAATGTTAAAACGAGAAAATTATTTTAAACTTTTAACTGCCTGGTAATCTTTATAGAGATTAGGGGTATATGGACTCATAAGACTTTTAAAACATGAGTTACATTTATTTTACAAATTTCTTTATGCATACTTAATATAACTGACAATATAATGCTTTTTAAAGCATACGTAAACCTAGACTTAAAGTATGTAGTTTTAATCTTTAGCAATAACACTTAACTACTTTAATTCTTAGCTTCCTCATTTGTAAAACTGCTTCTCAGATTTTTGTGAAGTTTAATAGATATAAGGTTTTTTGAGTGCCTGATTGATTTCTTGGAATAGCATAGAAGATGAACAAAAAAATAGTTTTCCTCTATCCATTAATCCCAGTACCACCAAAACTTTATTCTAGAATTCAAAGCTATTTTTAATAAGCATGTTTGCCATAATTTTCAAGATACTTTGGTTAAAACAAATCATACAATGCACTTACTATATTACTAGCTACACACAACTATGAAAGCTGCTAAGAAATTTATGACTTGGGTTCAATTCAAGAATTCAAAGTACTGTGCATAAATTTAAGTGTATAATTTTTTGGATTGTTTGGATTTTCTTTCCTTTGTCACCACTTTATAACAATGTTAATTAACAAAGAGGAGACATGGTCTTTTTTATGCGTTCTCCAACATTTACTGTACGCATCTCCTTATGAAAGTGTTTTTCCTACCCAGACCTATTTATTTCCATAACTATAGAGGTTGGTATAAATCTTAACTGTTTAAATAATGTTACGAGTTTCTATTTAGTCACATCAATCCTTGTGAAACTTTATGTCATCTGTAATGCAGCAGCTCTAAGGAATCAGATAACATTTGTGAATGATTATCATAAAACATTTTCCATTTTAGCATTTAGGATATCAACCAAAAGATAAAATGCGTTAGAAGTTCAGAATATAATGTACTATACACTGCCTTTCAGTTTCAAATGGAACTTTTTAAACTCTAGAAAAGCCTACGTGATATAAATCATTTTTAAAACAGATGAATTTCCCCCCTTTTCTTTCTTCTTTTATTATATCAAGCCCATTAAGGATGAATAAATTACTTTCAAACCTGGACTTTGTTATCTAGTGAGTGAGCAAATCATTGGCAAAAAGAGCTGCCTGTGCATGCCATTGTGTGATTTAGCTCATTCATACACGCTATCCCCAAAATGCTTACTCTTATAAAAAAGAAAAATGAAGTTATCTAAAGGTTGACTTTTTAGTCACAATATGAAGACTTAAATCTTAATCCAGGTGAATGTGTGACCATATGTCCAGATTTGTACCTGTCATCTCAGAGTAATTATTATTAGTGCCTCTTTTAATCTCAAAATCGTTCTAGCTTGAATGATAAAAGGTTTCCTAATTTTTGTAATGAGCCTAATTTCAAATAGCATGTATGTTAACTTGTATAAAAAAATAAATGAACTTTTCTATTTCCAAGATAATAGTGAGAGTATGTCATATTCATGTCTGACATGAGGTTTTTGAGTGGATTTAAGTTTTATTTTTTATCTATAACTCGATAATATAATTTAAAAAATTCAGTGAATCTAACACTTCTTTTTCTGTAAACCATTCTCTAGTATCTGTGATAAATTTTCAGTATAAAACATTTAATAAAAGCAAAGCAAGGGAAAATCAAAATTGCCTGTAATTCTACTCCCTACAAAGAAAGAGTTCTTGCTCATGCATCTCTGTAATTTTGGCAAAATCGAGACTATACTGTTTATACAGTTTCGTATCCATTTTTTACTGATCATATTATGAATATTTTACTGATTAAAGATTCTCCAAAATATCATTTCAATGGCTACAAAATGTTCCCGAGATGTCACGAGTTGCTGTTTGCTTAACCATTGCCCTAATACTACTCATATAGGGTGCTGCCAATGCTTCCCTGTTACATAACTAACTTTCTGTGCTGTTGCTTTTATAGAACATTAATTAGATTAAATCTTCACTTAAATTTCTTTGATTACAAAGCAAGGCAAAGTACACAAAATACTTTCAAAACCATTCATTCGAGATAAAAATCGCACTAAGATTTTTCTTTTCTTCTGATGGTTAAACTTTTTTTTTTTGAGATTACAGTGAGATAAAATGTTTTGTAAACACATACACTCATGTAACTACCACCACAATCAAATATAGGACAGGAGTTGGCTAACTATTGCCCAGAGGCCAAATCTGGCCCTTTGACAGTTTTTCTAAGTAGTTTCATTGTAACGCAACCATACCCAATTATTAATTGCAAAGCCTAAATTATTTATTTTCTGGCACTTTATAGTACATATATAATGAGAACTGTAAATTTTTATAGATGTCCTTTATCAGATCGAGAAATTTCCCTTCTATTCACACTTCACTAAAAGTTTTATCATGAATGCATATTAAATTTTGTCAGATGCTTTTACTGCATTTATTGACAAGATCTGATGGTATAAATTACTGATTGATGCTTATACATTGAAACAACCTCACATTTCTGGGGAAACTAGCCATTCATCAGGATTTATTACCAATTATATATTACTATATTTAATTCACTAATATTTGTTGAGAATTTGGGGGCATATTCATAAGGGTCATTAATGTGTACTGTAATTTTCTTCATTATTTTTGTCTGAATGTTATCAGAATAATACTTTCCTTTTAAATATTTCTTTCCGTTGTATTTTTGTAAGTGTTTAATGCACACTGGTTTTATTTCTTCCTTAAATGGATGGTAGAATTCACCATGAAGCAACTGTCTTTGTGAAATTGTCTTTGTGAGAATATTTTTAACTATGGATCATTTTCTTTAAAAAGTATAGGACAATTCAAGTTACTCAATATTGTCTTGAATCAGTTTAGAAGTTTGTGTCTTTCAGGGAAAATGTCCAATTCATTTAAGTTGTGAAATTTATGGGTACCAAGTGGTTCATTTTATTCACTTGTTATCATTATAATGCCTGTGAGATCTGCACTGATGGCCCTTCTTTCATATCTGATATTGATCATTTATCTTCTCAGTTTTTTCTACCTCTAGCCAAAAACATTTCTTGTTTATTCTCCTCAGAAACAACAAAATGATCTTTCTGAAACACAATTCTTATAATCGAATTACCATGTTTAGAAATGTCAGTGACTCCATTGCCTACAAAGCAAAATCTGAAGTCCTTTAAATGGCGGGTGAGACGCTTGTAATATAACAACTTTCTCTTTATCCGCCTTCAACTCCTGCCCTTCTTCTAAGTAACAGCAACACTGGACATGCAGTTCCACAAACATTCCAAGTGCACTTCTGCCATTTTTGCATTTGTTTTTCCTTCTATTAAACATTCCTTCTTCCTTCTCCTGTAAAACTCCTACTTACCGTACAAATATGAGCTCAAATGACAATTCCTGAGGAATATCTTGGTGCTTCTTCTCTAACATTCTTAATATCATTTGTGGTTTATATCCACAAATTATAATATTTATTATTTATAATTAATTAGTTTGCACTTCCATCTTGATGTCAGGGGCAAATACTTAGCAAAGTACAGGACACACAGTAGATGATTAATAAATGCATGCTAAAAAAATAAATAAATGAATGAATAAAATAGGGTTGAGGAAGGTTTGAGAAGAACTGGAGAAATCAACTGGCTTGGGTTCCCAGTAAATAATTTAAATGTCTAGAAATGTTAAGCTCTCTGTCTTTGAAAGCAACTCTGCTATTTTGAATTGTTGTAGAAAAGTCCGTCTAATGGAAATGCAATGCAAGCCATATAAAGGCATTTTTAACCTTTCTAATAACCATGTTTAAAAGAGTTTTAAAAAAGTGGGAAGGTAGATAAGGATAAAAGGCGTCAAATATGTGGTAATGAAAGGAAATTTAACTTTGGGTGGTAAACACACAATGCAATATACATATGACGTACTATTGAATTATATACTTGAAACCTATATAATTTTATTAAACAATGTCACAACAATAAATTTAATACAAAAGTGAAATTAGCTTTAACAATATATCTTATAAAACTCAACATACCCAAAATAATACCACTTCAAATGAAAATTAATATGAGAAAGTATCACTACGATATTTTACATTCTTTTCTTTTATACTAAGTCTTCTAATTCCAGTTTGGACAGCTAACACTTTTAAAAATATTTCCATCTGTATTTCAACTTGATAAAATTTACAGTTGAAAAGGTAGATTCTCAGCCTAAGTTGTTACAAACCTACTTAAAAGTTTTCCAATGCTTATGTGCCCATTTCAACTAAAACTTAAATTAGTCAATAATATTAAAAATGCAGTTCCTCAGTCTAACTAGCCACATTTAAGCATTCTATAACTTCATGTAGCATGTGACTACCATATTAAATAATGCAGTTCTAAAAGTTCTTTCTCATAAGCCAAAATTTTCCTCCTTCTATATTTTACTCATTTCTACTACTGTATTTTGGGACAAACCTATATCTCCAACTATAGCTAATATTTATTGAACATTTCCATGTACCAGACAATTTACTAGAATTACATTATTTATACCTAATCATAACCATCTTACAAGATATATGCTACTATTATCTTTATTTTAGAGATAGTTACATAATGTGTTAAATGTCATACATTTAGTAAATGAAAGCTAGCATTAAAAACCTACATTGCTTTAGAAGCTATATACTAGACCCGGGATTGGCAAACTTTTTCCAAAAAATGCAAAATGGTAATATTTTTGCTTTTACAGGCCATACAACACCTGTCATGGCCACTCACCTCTGCAACTGTAGCACCACTCATAAAATGCATGGCTGTGTTTCAATAAAACTTTTTTTAGAAAAATAGGTAGTTGGTCAGATTTGTTCCCTGCACGAGACTAGTACTTCTCAAACTTCGTTGTCATAAGAATCACCTGAATATCTTTTAGAAGTATAGAATCTAATTCATTACATATGGAAAAGGACCTGACACTGAATTTTTCACACATCCCCAGGTGATGCTGACACTATTTTAAAGACATTACTTTGAGTATCAAGTTTCTGAGCCATGATGCACACCACCAAGTAAAGCAAGGTCTGTAAGAAGGATTGATTTCTTAAGGTACATTATCATCTATTACCTTTTCAAAGCTAACATTTATCGAACACAACATATGTCAGATAGTGTATCAAGCATTTTGTGTACACTTCAAATGGAACCATTAACCCTGTTATTCAAGCCAGAAATATAGGTATCATTCTGTAGACCTAGCTCTATATTATCCATCAAGCCTCATGTAATTCTACTTTCAAAACAACCCCATTCTTTTTTCTTCAGAATCTACCACCACCCAAATGTAAATTATGACTCTTTACCTAGATTTCTGCAATAGATTCTTATTCTCAGTGTTGCCAGATATGGTCCCCTTTAATTCATTTTTTTATCAGCAGCCAGAGTGGGGTTTTCAAAAGGTAACTTGGATCACTTCACTCCCTTTCTTAAAACCTCTAAATGGCTTCAATGACAATGAGGATAAAAGTCAAACTCTAAACTTGGCATAGAAAGAATGTACAAAATCTGGCCTCTGCCTATCTCTCCAAACATTTTCCTTTTCACTCACTCATTCACTCACTCTATCTCAGACACACTGACCATTTTTAAATCCCAATATGCAACAAGCTCTTTCTCAATTTAGAACATTTTTAACATGTTCTTTCTTTTGCTCGAAATCCCTTTCTTCCTCTTTTTCAAGGCTTGGTCCTTCTGATGCTTTAATAAATCAGTCTAAATGTTACCTTATTAGGAAGGCTATTCCTTATCACTCAAACTAAAATAGATGTGTCCTTGTTTTTCTCCCATACATCTTGTTCTTTCTTTCTTACTGCATTTGTATTTCTTTGTGTTTTGTGTGCTAAGTTAGATACCACAAACACAGAAACAGTATTCTTGAAACATGATACACATTTAATGAAAGTTTGTTAAATGAATAAATAAATTAATGAAGTTCCCACTAGAATATTCTCTCCACGAGGTCAAGATTTTTGTCTTGCTGTTGTTTGTTGTTGCTTTTGTTGTTGTTTTATGTAGCTCTCAAAAGAGTGTCTTGCATATATTAGACATTCAATAAATGTTAGTTATATTAAATGTCTCATTTAATATACATAAAACTCCAGGATTTTGAATGCTATAATTATACCTATTTTATAAATGAAATAATAGACCCATAAACTTAAGTAACTCAATCAAAGTCAAAGAACTATTAGTTGGTGGAGTAATACTTTGAATACAAGTTTTAATTCCAAGACATATACTATTAACTTGCATGTCACCACACACATGGAAAGGTCACCATTAGCAGATCTCTGAAAACGTCCTTAGATTTTTAACACATCATTATTTATAAATTATTTGCAAGTATTCATAGCACTTTCTATTTCTATGTAAGCTATCAATTATGGACCACTTCGCTTCCTCATTTGCTTGCTCATAATTCTGTTTTTAATTATTCTTGCATAATTCGAGACATACATTTTGTACACCCAGTAACACCATAAACATCTTAAAAATATGGTGAATCTTTTGTATAACCCACTCTGAACTCAGAGTAAACCATTAGGTATATTTTTGAATTTCCTAATATTTCGATTTTCATTGTGATTCGCATGTGTGTTGATGTGCTTCCTTAGTATTTTTTTCCAAACTTCTTCACTCATGAGGAAAAGTAGTCTCTTGGTATGTTTTACTTTAGCTGTTGGAAAACAAAGACGATCTTTAAATTAGGAAATTGTAGGTTTGAAAATGGATTTTGCTTGTGTCTCAGAGCATATGTGTATTTACCAAGGCTAATGAAGTTGAATTTTTTTTTTTTACTTTAGCAATGAGAATCCTAGCTCTTTAGCACCTGTGTATTTTGGCAACTTTGCTTCTGAAGCATCATTTAGAGCACTCGGGGAACAATTGTTGCTTAGAGAGACATTAAAGAAATGCTAAATGCTACTTAAAATTTTGTGGGTCTTTTTTTTTTTTGTATGTAGAAAAAAATGAGACTCTTAGGACCTTAGTTAGCCCTTTTGAGAAGAAAATGGAATATTTTTAATTGCATCAGGTTAAGATGCTTTATTACAAAGTCACACTGCCAAGTTAAGGCATTCAGGACTCTCCCAAATGAGAGAGTGGTGACACAGTGTTACCATCACTATAAACTTTTGTCCCACTCCAGTTTGATGGCAGAAAAGAAAGGGAAAAGATTGTTATATAACTTATATAAGTAGTGTATCCAACAAATGATAATGATTTATTTTCCACTAGTTTGTGTAATTAAATTTTCCACTTTGAAAATCATGACACTCAATGCAATTCATGAAGAAGTAAAGGCAGCAGAGGTGGCCAACTGTGGCACATGCATGGCTGTGGCTTCCTCCCATGACTAAACAGGTCTTTGTCAATTACACTGCACTTTCCTACCAAGCCCAGCGGCCTTGGAATTCTTTTCAACATGACTTTAAAGCCAGCCACTTCCAAAATTAGAATTGGAACCAAAAAGTAATCCAGAGTTCTAGAATTATTAATT
>NW_011889189.1:983861-993888 GCF_000151845.1 Pteropus vampyrus
TGTTGTTTGTTGTTGCTTTTGTTGTTGTTTTATGTAGCTCTCAAAAGAGTGTCTTGCATATATTAGACATTCAATAAATGTTAGTTATATTAAATGTCTCATTTAATATACATAAAACTCCAGGATTTTGAATGCTATAATTATACCTATTTTATAAATGAAATAATAGACCCATAAACTTAAGTAACTCAATCAAAGTCAAAGAACTATTAGTTGGTGGAGTAATACTTTGAATACAAGTTTTAATTCCAAGACATATACTATTAACTTGCATGTCACCACACACACGGAAAGGTCACCATTAGCAGATCTCTGAAAACGTCCTTAGATTTTTAACACATCATTATTTATAAATTATTTGCAAGTATTCATAGCACTTTCTATTTCTATGTAAGCTATCAATTATGGACCACTTCGCTTCCTCATTTGCTTGCTCATAATTCTGTTTTTAATTATTCTTGCATAATTCGAGACATACATTTTGTACACCCAGTAACACCATAAACATCTTAAAAATATGGTGAATCTTTTGTATAACCCACTCTGAACTCAGAGTAAACCATTAGGTATATTTTTGAATTTCCTAATATTTCGATTTTCATTGTGATTCGCATGTGTGTTGATGTGCTTCCTTAGTATTTTTTTCCAAACTTCTTCACTCATGAGGAAAAGTAGTCTCTTGGTATGTTTTACTTTAGCTGTTGGAAAACAAAGACGATCTTTAAATTAGGAAATTGTAGGTTTGAAAATGGATTTTGCTTGTGTCTCAGAGCATATGTGTATTTACCAAGGCTAATGAAGTTGAATTTTTTTTTTTTACTTTAGCAATGAGAATCCTAGCTCTTTAGCACCTGTGTATTTTGGCAACTTTGCTTCTGAAGCATCATTTAGAGCACTCGGGGAACAATTGTTGCTTAGAGAGACATTAAAGAAATGCTAAATGCTACTTAAAATTTTGTGGGTCTTTTTTTTTTTTGTATGTAGAAAAAAATGAGACTCTTAGGACCTTAGTTAGCCCTTTTGAGAAGAAAATGGAATATTTTTAATTGCATCAGGTTAAGATGCTTTATTACAAAGTCACACTGCCAAGTTAAGGCATTCAGGACTCTCCCAAATGAGAGAGTGGTGACACAGTGTTACCATCACTATAAACTTTTGTCCCACTCCAGTTTGATGGCAGAAAAGAAAGGGAAAAGATTGTTATATAACTTATATAAGTAGTGTATCCAACAAATGATAATGATTTATTTTCCACTAGTTTGTGTAATTAAATTTTCCACTTTGAAAATCATGACACTCAATGCAATTCATGAAGAAGTAAAGGCAGCAGAGGTGGCCAACTGTGGCACATGCATGGCTGTGGCTTCCTCCCATGACTAAACAGGTCTTTGTCAATTACACTGCACTTTCCTACCAAGCCCAGCGGCCTTGGAATTCTTTTCAACATGACTTTAAAGCCAGCCACTTCCAAAATTAGAATTGGAACCAAAAAGTAATCCAGAGTTCTAGAATTATTAATTACAAATAGGAGGTGGGGGAAGCATTGTTAAACATGTGCCTTATCAAGCACTGAACAAAATGAAGCAATTAGATTAATCTGTTAATACTTCTTATGCTCTGTGGTTATCAAAGTTGATAAATTGAGTGTGCTGAGTCCTCTTAAGACTGGGAACTTAATAGAATGCTGAGAATCTATAAAACTCTACTTTAATAACTATGTCCTATCCTTCCTATGGAAAAAATATCATAATTGATTAGTTTATATAGGGCATGAACTTTAGATATTAATGTGTATTTAAAGTGAAAATGCAATTGATGTGATCACAAATAGGAAGAAATAAGGTGGTATGAAAAACAATGTAAAAAAAAATGGAGAAGTTGGGTATTTATTGTACCCAAACCACAATTATCATAGGACATGTACATTTTCCCACAAATAATGTATTTTTGAGTAATTTAAATGATTGACAATAACATTAATATATTTCTCAGGACACATTTTCCTTTAGTATGAATTATGCATTAGGCAGAGCTTTCTGGGAAGAGATTTTTAAGGTCACTCTGACTAACTTCATTTCACTGATGAGGTAACTGAGTACCTTCTCCAAATATAACTGATACACCATGATTTTAGAACTGAGATTCAAGTCTTCAGTATAACCACTTTTCTTTCACTATTCCACATTTCTTATCATACTTGTCTACAAAGATTTCTATGTATATTACATTTTCTTTTATTTATCTGAGTTACGCTTTCATCAATTGTCGGAAGTGCCTTCTAATAATACCAAAAATCTTTCCTAATAGTTTATAAAAACGTACATTGGCTGCCATGCCAATTTTTACTCCATCCAGATTGAAAGCATTTTCCACTGTTACCAAATACCACAGATTTGTTATTTACAATCAAGAGAGGCATGCATCAGTGTAATAATGTGCCTCAACTCAATTAAACATAATTATGTTCCCCAACTGGAAATGACACTGTAGAAAGGAAGTCTGCACTGTCATTTACTTTTCTTAGTAAATGTTTAGCTATAAGCACTGGAGCATGAAATGGCTAAGGACATTCATTGTTGTTTTAGGTTTTGTGGGCTTCTGTTCAGTTTCTACCACACATGTAAGTTTCATGTTTCTTCTTTTTTTTTTTGGACGAATGTGGATACAAGCATAAGTTGTTGAGAAATGTCTCCCTAATGAATATATAAACATATTTTATGCTACTACCCTCTTTGACCATTACTAAATTTAAAGTTCATGTCATGAAATCTCCTTTAAATATCATTTTTTAAATTCTTATTCTAGCAGAGATACCTGCCCTTTTAGAATCAGTTAAAAATATTTAATCACCAGCAGAGTATAAAATATTACAAATTATCATCTGAACTTTTTGAAAAGTAATATTCAGACTTTAATACTACCCTCTCAAGAAGCATTCTAGCAGGTTTTTTTTCTCTATAAGTATAAAACAGTTAAGAAACAAAAAGCCTCTGTGAATCACAATGGATTGCAAATAAAATGAGATTAACAAACCCAAAGCTTAACATGGGCAATCCCTAGATTTTGCTCTTTTGCTCATTTTAGTCTTGCCAAATAAAACAAAACCTGTTGCTCATCACCATTTACCCTTTTATTTACTAGTTTTCCACTTAGTATCAAACTCATCTGATCAAGCAACCACTGATCTCAACTTCACCATAGGACAAGGTTTACTTCTACCCAGGTCCAAGAAGTTCATTGCCTATAGAAGCATTACATAAACTTAAAAACGTTGAGCCTGACATCCTTCTGAAATGTCTGGCAAAATTCCTTACTTAAATGTCCATTTGGGGCTACAAAAGCTTGAAGAAATGGGTCCTCTTATCTGATTGCTAATAATAAGACACATAATTACAATTGAGTCATCATATTAATCCAAAAGGAAAATCTATTGCATTAAAAGAGGAGGCATAATCAAAGCTAGTTAACAGAATAGATACATTGAAGTCAGAGAATTTAGGAAAAAAACAGAATGTATGGAAAAGCAGAAAAAATATGAATGAGGAACTGGAAGAATATTTACATACTGTGACAAAAAATGTGGGAAAAGCTCACAATGGAAGTTCATTCAAATAGAACCAAGGCTCCAACCAAAGCTGAGTGAATATGGCTTTTTTCCTCACTGAGAAAACAATACAAACCCTCCAGAAGGACAAAATTAAAAAGACTGATGGTACCAAGTGTTAGTAATGATGTGGAGCAACCAGAACTCTCATGCATTGCTAATGAGAGTGTAGAATGATATAAACATTTTAGAAAATGTTCTGACAGTTTCTTATACTTACCCTATGAACCAGTAGTTCCAAAAAAAGTGAAAAATTGGTATAAGAATACTTATAGCTGCTTTATTTCATAATAGACAAAATCAAAACAGTCCAACCTGTCCATCGACAGAAATAAAAAGGAATAAATTACCGACATATAGAACAAAATGAATCTCTCAAAAACATTGTGCTTCATGACAGAAGCCTTCTTTGAAGAGTACATACTGACGTACTATTTCATTCCACTTATATAAAATTCTAAAACAGACAGCATTAACCTATGGTTAAACAAAATACCAACCAACCAAAAAACAGAATGATGGGGACCTGACATGGGTGAAGCGGGTAGAGTGTGACTGAGAAGGGACCTAAGAGAACTTTCTGGTTTGAGAGCAATGCTCTGTATTTGAAGAGAAATTCAGGTTGCACAGCTGTATGCATTTGTCTGAAATTAGTGAATGATACACCTGATTGGGACATTTCATTGTATGCAAAGTTTACCTCAAATTTTTAATCAATTTATAAACCAATATTGAACTCCAGTTATATGTTCACTGAAGCAGTTAGGGGTGACGTGTACTAATGCCCTTAAATTATTGTAAAATTCATATAAAATTGGGTTAATGATTAGATGGGGGATGAATAGATAGATATGTGATAAAATGAGAAGGTAAAATACAAATTGTAGAATCTAGGTTGTAGATATATGAAAGGTATCCTATAAAATTCTTTCAACTTTTTGTATGTTTGAAGTTTTTCATAATAAAACATTGGGAAAAATACAATGACAAACTAGTATAAAAATTTATTGCCTCTTATGCTTTGATGAGGGCAAAGGCCAATAGATTTCTGAAGTAGGTAGATTATGTAGCTCTTGGGTATTGAGAAGAAAGGACAGTGATAGTCAAATCAGGTGAGAGTTCAAATTCCAGCTCGCTTACTTACTTGTGCAAATAAAGTAGATAATTGCTTAGGCTTCAAGCCACAGTCTCCTTATATTTAAATGGAGATGATACTTTCTATTTCATAGGGTTGATAGGAGGATTAAATTAGAAGATAAAAAGAGAAAAGCTTAACTGAATCTTAAAGGCAGATTTGCCCACAGTCTGAAGCCCTTTAGATTCTACTCACTATCTGTGAATAAGCCAAATTTAGGCCTCTCCCAAATCTCTCTCAATCTTAATTAACCCATCAGCCTCACTCCTTCAAGCACAAGATTTCCAGATAAACATATTACTTTCTAATTTGTTTGAAATTATATTTGGAATAGTAATTTCCAACCACCCTGCATCCCTGTACCTTCCACTTCTGAGAATAAAATATCTGGCAAAGAAACATGTTATGTTGTTTCTATAAATAGAGATGTTGCTGCATCGTTACAAGAAAATTATTTTGCACAAATCTGGGCCTTGATGTAGTAATTATATGCTATGTACACAAACCTATGTGCACATAAGAGCCCGAACTGGCTCTATATACATTTCTAGCTTAAATCAAATTATCTGGATAGAGAAACCAGCATATCTGCTACCACCTGGTGGTAGTTTACCCAAATTCTAACTTAAATTCTCTTGTATTCGAATAAATACCTTGATCGAAACAACTCTCAATCTATAAATGTAAAATACATTGCCAACTCAAAACCCTTTGAGAAGTACATTTCTAGGTTTTTAGGCATCAGTCCAGATGCTTCATTTACTATCCTTAACATGGGAAATCATGATCAAATGGAAGATCTTTTAATGCTTTCATATAGTACTAGTCCAGTCTTATTTTCCATTACTCTTATTTATACAGTGTGTACTCCAGCAAAAAAATTATCTACTTGCTGCATTTTACACTGAACCTGTACTTCTCTCCACAGTTAGGGACGTCCCTTCTCATGCCCATCTCTACATACACAAATCAAATATTCTAATGCCACCACCTCCACAAAATCTTTTCACTTTGCCCAGATGGGCATACTATTTTTCTTCTCTTATCCCCTGTAGCAATTCATTGTAACACTCATTCTCATAGTATGTAACAGTTTGTACTACAGTCACTCATATACTTCATCCAGTTTCTAGGGAAACACAAAAGATGGATGTGCCCACTGGTGTTATACAAAATTATTTTTGTGGCTCACAAAGAACACTTGTCATTTTCATAAACTCATACCAAGAGGCAATTTAGAATCAGTGCCTAGGCTCTGGGATCAGACAGTTTGAGTTTATATCCCAAATCTATTAGTAACTAGCTCTGTGTTTTTAAAATGGTATGTAAATGACAGAATTAGAAAACTACATAAAAAGCACATTGTTTGTATTTTTGCAACATTAATGTCTCAGACTTTGCTCTTAATAAATGTTTAATACATACTTTTAAGTAAATTAATTAAAGTAGTCTTCCATAAGACTAATGACACAGAGGCATAAGGAATAATCTCTAAACACACACACACACACACACACACACACACACAGACACACACACGCATCCCTCTTTCTCTTTCTCACACATACACACACATATTATGAAATAACCTGGAAATAATTTTCACCATTAATGTAATGTAGTCAATCCATAAGTAAATGAATCAAGAGAATTACATCAGAAATTGAGAAAATGCAAATTCTACACTTCAGACTCAAATTGTCCTAGGTGCATAGAAATTTGTTCTCTAGTCATCATTTTACTATTTATGTCTAATTCTTTTAATGGCTCATGTCTTAATTGCTTCTTCTACCCTAATCCATTGTCTTTATCTGTACCAAAAAACCTTGAGATAAAAAGTAGGTGTCAAAATGAGTGAGACAATAGTGTTGGGCTCTTAGTATTGCTAAATTATGTTCTGTACCAAAATTCTTTAGCCAATTTAATTTAATACATATTTATTAATTTCCCACAATGTGCATCAACTATGAAGAAAATAGAAGGTTAATAACCTGTGATCTCTATCCTTAATAATCTAGTGCATGAAATGAAGACAAGGGTTATGAGGTATTTATAAATATCTACAATATAAGGCAAATAGTAGAGAGCAACACAAAAGGCTGCAATTAAAATAAGAAACATTTTTTGTAGTTTTAAGCCTTTAAGTTTTGGGGTGATTTATTAAGTAGCAATAGACAAATGAAAAAGAAATTTTTATTCCAATATTGAATCTTCAGTAGATAATAGATATGTGAAATTAAACATGCTAATCGATATATAGATATTCATTTTCCTTGTGAAAATCCTATACAAAATAAACCCTTAATTAGAAAAAAAACAGTATAAATATAAAATATAATAGAGTGATTTTGTGACCTATATCTCCCTAATTTGTTCATTAGTGTGTGTGTGTATGTGTGTGTGTGTGTGTGTGTGTGTACAGCTTTCTCTAAATCAGCCTAAAAACTAGTAGATTTCAGTTATCTGATGTTTATGCTATGATGGAAACAACATTTTATTTTCTCTCAAAAAAAGAACTAAATTGTTTTTTATCTTTAAAAGTGCTCTTTAACCATAGTTTATATATCATTCTGGGAATATAGAGGAATTACAATACCTGATTTATGAGCTGGGAGACTAGATTGGATGTTGAGATACCTATGTCAAAATAAATGATGTTCGAAATTGTGATTTCAATTCCAAGTCTGTGACATTCTAAAAAAAAATCTTTCCGTATTTTATATTTCTTGAATAAATGACCAAGGGAGGACCTACCCTGTTGCTCTCGAAGTATAATGACTCAGGTCTTCTATATTCTCTGAGAATCTGTGTACTAAGTAAACCACAATGGGAATGCTCTGGGAGAATGGGACTCAATTCCTGTTGGCCTCTTCTCTTCTACCACCCACCCGACATACGAGAGGTTTTGGCCTGCCTTTATCAAAGAGAGCAACTACTTAAGAAGGCGAAAAGGAGGGGAAATAGACACATCACCTGGCACGGGGCCAGAATTTGCATGCTCCATTCCCAGGATGAGTCAGACCTGACTTTGAGAAGCAGGACTGCCTGCCGAAAAATACACTGAGCAAAAGCCAAAGAAAAAGAAGCTTTGAATCTAAGCCAGATAGTAAATTCACAGTGCTAAAGCCAATGGTCAGTGCCCATCTTACTTAAAGTATCGGCAGGATCTCCAAAGCTGATCTCTCCTTCCTCCTCGAAGCATTTGCTTCACTTGGCCTCTCAGACACCATGCCCTCTTGTTTTCTTCTTCCCTTACTGGTCCCTGGTTGTACTATCTCAGGATAAAGGTCTGGTATCTGTTCTTGTCCCTATCTTCTTAATATTAGAGTGTCTTAGGGCCCAGGACTTGGTCCTGTGCCTTCTCTCTCATTCACTTTGTGATATTATCCAGTCCTGTTGTTCAAATACTTTCAGATAGGCCAGCCATCCCCAAATGTATGCCAAATCTCCAGCAGAGACCTCTCCCCGGAACTTCAGACTCCCACAGCCACCTCCTACTTGATATCTACACTAAGATGTCCAACAGGCAGCTCAACTTGGTGTGCCCAAATCGAGCACCTGATCTTTCCACCAAACTGTTTTTCCCATGTTGGTAAATGACAACTATGGTATATCCTTCCAGTTGCTCGGGCCAAGACCTCAGCAAATCTTATTGCCTCTCTGTTCAGTATATTTCCAGCATCTGACCACTTACTACTTTCAAACCAAGACCATCGCTTCCCTAGATTATTGTAATGAGTTCCTAATTGGTCTCCCCATTCCCACCCTTACCCCCATCCAGTCTGTCCTCAACGGAGCAGCTAAAGTGGAATGGTTCGACTGTAAGGAAAGGCATATCAGTTCTCTTTCTAAAATCTTGCAACAGCTCCCCCTTTCATTCAGCATTAAAACCTTGCAATGGCATTTTTAGCCCTGTGTGGTCGGAGCCATCTATCATCTTTTGACTGTCTCTTACTCCTTTCCCCCTAGATCATTACACTTCAGCTACACAGGCTGCCTCACTGTTCCTGAAACTTGCCAGACAGGCCCTTGTCTTATTCTTTGTACTTGCTGTTTCTTCTCTTTGAAAATCTCCTCCCCTAGATACTAATGTCAATTGTTCTCTTACCTTTTAAGTCTTTGCTTGAGTATTCCATTCTCAGTGTGGATTTCCCCAGTGGTCCCATTCATAATCGCAACTTGCTCCACACCCTGACACTCTCTATTCCCCATCAAGTTTTATTTTTCTCCATAACATTTACCACCGTTCAGCATTCTGAGTAATTTACTTATTTCTTAACTCTCTACCTCCTCCAGCTAGAAAATAAGACCCACAAGGGTGAAATTTCTTTTCTGATTTTTTTTCACTGATATCTCCCTACCACTTAAAACAGTTTGACATACTGCAGGTGCTCAATAAATATTTGTTAAAAGAGCGTTGATCCCATATTATGAAAAGTTCTCCATCTCATCTTCCTCATTAACTAAATTGATCTATTACTTAAGAAGGTATGTGAAAAAAAGTTCAATCTTAGAAAAAATATGAAACAAAAAGGCTCCACCCTCAAACAAATTGGTCTTATTATCTTATTAAATACCAAGTTATTGCTGGAAATTTGGTGAACTGAGTTGAAAAATAGTTTAAATAAAAATAAAAATAAAATCTACAACCAAAATTAAGTCATAAGCCCCGTTGTTTCAGTCTTCAAACTGCTCTATGTACATAAAAGCCTTTTTATTTAACAGTTCCGACCCCTCCTCCCTGAATAGTTTATTCACGGCCTTACACTTTCTGTCTCAGGAGAATTTTCTGAAAATAATGACACAAAAAACCAAGGGAACTTGACATTGACTTAAATGACTTAAATTTTCTCTTAGCAAAACCTAATCTGGGCTTTTAATCGACTGTTAGTATCTTAATGGAAAGGGGTTTGATATCAAGTCGTAAAATGAAGGTAAAATGGCTATGCAGTTAGAAGGCACTACATTTTAGCTTTTCGTCTGGCTTTTCTGAAAAAAACACTTGGTTGCCTGAGGAGACTGGGTCTGAAGCCTTCATTTGTCAACTTTTGGGCTCAAATGTCTTTTTCAGTCACCCCTGGGCACAGAATACATTACTTTACCCTGAGGCCCAGATAGGTAAACACAAAGCTGCAGCAGAGACTAGGAATGGCACTTAAAGGCGTAGGGAGAAAGGAGGACAGGTATGGGTTTTTCCAAAAGAATAAATCTATCTTTGGTATCTGGAACCTTGCCTTGGGAGCAGAGAACAAAGGAGTAATGCACATTTATAGTGGTCTTTTCTTTTT
>NW_011889189.1:995303-997674 GCF_000151845.1 Pteropus vampyrus
CAGAAATTATTCCCTTAGGGATTTACAATGTCAATGAAAGTTATTGTCATAATATTTTCTCCCCTCAATACTCCATTTCTCCAAAAGTCTCTCAAAGCTTAAAGCTGATACTTTCCCCCAGCACAATAACGACTCCGTTTTCTGGGAAGGCTCTGCTAGATGAAGCACACTTATATCATTTAAGATGGCACATCAGTTGCAATCTCTTCACTAATCATGCAATTTGCATTTAAGTTTTTAAATTTATATGTCAACTTCACCTTACTGTTTTTCTCAATCCACTGTCTGATCTGCTCCTTTCTCTGTTTCTCAGCAACGTGGAGCTCCTTTTCTGTCTGGTTCATCAACCTTTTTTCTAAGCTGTCTACTCCCGATTTCTGTAAAATCACTTCTCATTTTTCTCATCTCTTCTTCTGCCTTTACCTCCAGTTCTTCCATCCCTTTACCAGATACCTAATATTAAAGATGAAAATGGCAGTTCAGTCTGTTGGAGATGTGCATTACATGAATAATGCAATCAGGCAACCATTTTTAAAAGATATCACTGACCAAATTGTAAGCACTACTAACCTTGCCCTGCTGGCTTTAGGGCACAGATAACAAATGGTTCAAGAAATGCCATTTCAATTGTAAACAACTCTTGTAAATCTTACTGAGGTTGAGAAATAAACTTAATCAAGAGGAAAGTTGGTACCTTTGAAAAAATAATCTTAAGAATATACTTTTTTACTCAGCCATGTTGCTCTCATGTTATCTTTCTTTGGGCTCTTTTTTTTAATGACAATAATTAAATATTAATTTAAAATTATAGTGTTTATTTGGCTCAATGTTTTGTTCTAAACACCAAATGCAGTCTAGCAATTTTTTTTGACATTCAATATTATTTTATATTAGTTTCAGGTGTACAGCTTAGTGGTTAGACATTTACATATTTACAAGGTTATCCCCACCCCCCCATAAGTCTAGTACTCACCTGGCACCATACATTATTATTACAATATTATTGTCTATATTCCCTATGCGGTCTTTAGATCCCCATGACTATTTTGCAGCTACCAATCTGTACTTCTTAATCCCTTCGCTTTTTTCACCTAGTACCCCAACCCCCTTCTCATCTAGTGTTTTTTAGTTTTTAAAATATTTTCTTATAAGATATAAGAATGATGATGATAATGATGAACTACTACTATCTATTTTACATTATAGCAATTTTGTGACTTATTCTTGGCCACCCACCTAAGTGGCAAGTTGAAAAATGAAATCAAAGCCTTCTGAGATGAGAACATGAGATAAATTTCACTACAATAGCACGTGGTGGTGCATATATTATTTACAAACTTCTCAGGTTATATTATCTCAACTACAAAATGGCTCATTAAAATCCATCCTTTTTGTCTAGTAAATGAAATGAACCTTTTAAAATACAGATTCGTTCTGGTAAAAAAAAAATAGATTTGATTTGCTAAAGGCAATGTGGTCAAGAGTACGAATGAATGAATCAAGCTATCTGGGTTGAAATTCTCCACTTATAAGCAGCATCACTTTGGACAAATTTGACAATTTACTTAACTGTTCTGGGATTTGGTTATCTCAACTATAAATTCAGAAAAAAAGCACCAGTCTCATAGATTGCTTAGGGGATTAAATGATAACGATCTATATTAAATACTCAATAAATACTAGCTATTATTGTTATTTATTATTAGTCCAAAAACTGGTAACAGCTCTTCTATCCACTTTCTTTAAAATTTAGCACTCAATATATTCTTCTCTTGGGAAATCCGGGCCTATAACAGTGTGAAGTACTTTGAGTCCATTGATAATTTAATTGATGTATATTAATCTACAATATATTATTCAATACAATTATATATATGTAAATTATATCTATTTTAAAAATTCAGTAAATAATTTAAAAAATTATTTCTCCCTTAAAAAACAAAACAAAACAGGCAATCTAATATTTTTAAAAACAAATGAATGGTGGCAGTCCTGTAAGGATACTGTTTAACTTTACCAAATCTCTCTTTATATAATTTTTAATCTGATTATAATCATCTCCAAACAAGAGGCCTTTGAGGAGTTATTCTTGGAAACACCAGAATTATTTTTATTGTGGCATCACGTTTTATCATGACTCTAGGTAGTGCATAATAATTAACTCATGTGGTCATTTAGGCCAGGAATGGGGATTTCAACATTAAACCCAAACTAAAGTGATTATTATTTTATGAAATCATTATGATCCTGAAGACTCATCTTTTGGTCTGAGCTTCAGAATTCCTTAGTTGTGTGATTTAGGGCAAGTTGATTTTCTGAGCTGAGCGTCTTCATCTGCAAAATAGAGATAATAGTAACTTTCCTGAATCCC
>NW_011889189.1:997724-1000379 GCF_000151845.1 Pteropus vampyrus
GTGGCCATCCCTAGAGCTTATGCACTTTTCAGACCTACATGCCAGTAGCCAGGGCCTCCCATGATGTTACTTGGCTGGTCCAAATTTCTCCAACAAGAGCAGTGTTCTGTTTGTGGACTTTCTAATTTTTACAGTCAAAATTGACCTATTTTACATCTCATCCCATTAGACTTCTAATTTTTCTTTCCCAGGGTTAATGCTTCTTTTTGGCTTAATGCATAACAGCTCTCAAATAAATTTAAACTTTAAAAGGTGTCTCCTGGAGGCACCACTGTGCCTAACCTAAAGGAAGTTTCCCTAGTGCAGGAGATGTAGGCACCAAGAATGAATGTATTACAGTGAAAGGAACATTGGATTATGAGTAAGAAGACTTAGGTTAGAGTCCGGCTATATTGCTTACTAACTGTATGGCCTTCACCAAGTCACTTAAATTATTCAAGCATCTGTTGCTACATACTCACTCTATTTGATGTGCTAGAGATAAAACTAACAGAATAGTATATTCAAATAATATTATAGAGTTCTCTATAAACCTAACACCATTATTATTGACTATGTGGATGGATTTTGGAGACGCAGTCCTTTTGATGATCTTCAGATCACACTGTCTATGTTCTGCCTACGCTACTCACATTTAGAGCTGCACCTATGTATGTGGATCAAAAAATAGATTTTGAATAACACAAGTGATTGCCATAATCACAAAAGAACTATTATTAAAATATTACTTTGATTAAAAATGTCAGTTCTGAGAAGCTTTTAATATCTTCCACCAGTGCTAAACTGACATCAATGACATTTCAATATTAGTTTCTAAAAGTTGGTTTTAGTTTATATCTTTATTTAACTGAGCTTTGCATATTGTCAATTTGTAAAAGACAATGGCTTTCAGTCATACCTTAGTTCACAAAGATCTTTGTTTGAAAATTAATGCTTCAGTCTCTACATATTCTGAACAGATGTAAACATTTTCTCAATAGCTGAATGCTCTGACATTTTATCATATGGACCATAAGAATGCCATACTCTACTTATATGAGTAAAGAGTATTATTATTATTAAGATTTTTTTCTTCATAAATTAGAACATGCATTTATTTTTTACTATTCCCAAATAAGTTTACAGCTCAAAATTAGGTCTTCTGTGATAAAATTGGGATTTTTGATGTCCATCTCAGAAAATTAGAGAATTTGCTATAAAACCAAGAATGAATGGCATTCACTCACTCAGCCAAAATCTATAGAGCACCTTTAGTTTACAAGATTTTTTTGCCTAACATTGAGTATATATCAGTGAACAAGAGAGACAATTTCTATAGTCATAGAACTTACACTCTCCATTATACAAAATATAATCCTAGATGAATGTGTAACCAAGTGAACTCTCTGAAACCTTAGGTATGTATGTGTGTGTGTGGCGGGGTGGGTGTATACATACATATATATATATATACACACATACAAATATATGTACATATATGTATGTGTACATATATATGCATATATCATATACTTTCGAAGCCAAGATAAAGTATATTTGAAGATAAAGTGTGAGGAGTGAAATAGGCTATCGGTTTTCACACAGAAATTATTCCCTTAGGGATTTACAATGTCAATGAAAGTTATTGTCATAATATTTTCTCCCCTCAATACTCCATTTCTCCAAAAGTCTCTCAAAGCTTAAAGCTGATACTTTCCCCCAGCACAATAACGACTCCGTTTTCTGGGAAGGCTCTGCTAGATGAAGCACACTTATATCATTTAAGATGGCACATCAGTTGCAATCTCTTCACTAATCATGCAATTTGCATTTAAGTTTTTAAATTTATATGTCAACTTCACCTTACTGTTTTTCTCAATCCACTGTCTGATCTGCTCCTTTCTCTGTTTCTCAGCAACGTGGAGCTCCTTTTCTGTCTGGTTCATCAACCTTTTTTCTAAGCTGTCTACTCCCGATTTCTGTAAAATCACCTCATTTTTCTCATCTCTTCTTCTGCCTTTACCTCCAGTTCTTCCATCCCTTTACCAGATACCTAATATTAAAGATGAAAATGGCAGTTCAGTCTGTTGGAGATGTGCATTACATGAATAATGCAATCAGGCAACCATTTTTAAAAGATATCACTGACCAAATTGTAAGCACTACTAACCTTGCCCTGCTGGCTTTAGGGCACAGATAACAAATGGTTCAAGAAATGCCATTTCAATTGTAAACAACTCTTGTAAATCTTACTGAGGTTGAGAAATAAACTTAATCAAGAGGAAAGTTGGTACCTTTGAAAAAATAATCTTAAGAATATACTTTTTTACTCAGCCATGTTGCTCTCATGTTATCTTTCTTTGGGCTCTTTTTTTTAATGACAATAATTAAATATTAATTTAAAATTATAGTGTTTATTTGGCTCAATGTTTTGTTCTAAACACCAAATGCAGTCTAGCAATTTTTTTTGACATTCAATATTATTTTATATTAGTTTCAGGTGTACAGCTTAGTGGTTAGACATTTACATATTTACAAGGTTATCCCCACCCCCCCATAAGTCTAGTACTCACCTGGCACCATACATTATTATTACAATATTATTGTCTATATTCCCTATGCGGTCTTTAGATCCCCATGACTATTTTGCAGCTACCAATCTGTACTTCTTAATCC
>NW_011889189.1:1001529-1039941 GCF_000151845.1 Pteropus vampyrus
AATCTCTCTTTATATAATTTTTAATCTGATTATAATCATCTCCAAACAAGAGGCCTTTGAGGAGTTATTCTTGGAAACACCAGAATTATTTTTATTGTGGCATCACGTTTTATCATGACTCTAGGTAGTGCATAATAATTAACTCATGTGGTCATTTAGGCCAGGAATGGGGATTTCAACATTAAACCCAAACTAAAGTGATTATTATTTTATGAAATCATTATGATCCTGAAGACTCATCTTTTGGTCTGAGCTTCAGAATTCCTTAGTTGTGTGATTTAGGGCAAGTTGATTTTCTGAGCTGAGCGTCTTCATCTGCAAAATAGAGATAATAGTAACTTTCCTGAATCCCCGGAGGGTTACCTCATATTTCATATTTGATTGTGGATGTGAAAGAGTGTTAAAAACTGTGAAATGATACATAAATATATGGCTGTTATTGGTCTAAACACGTGCAACACTCAGAGTTATTTCTAATGTGCGGGTCAAGTTGCAAAGCAGAACTTTATTTCTAACTTCAAATGAAAGTCGCAAAGAACACTTCTTTTCCCCTCTTAAATAAATGCCTTCTGGTGGCATTTCTTTTAAGAGCAAAAAAACTAAGGTGCCTATGGCTGCCGGAAATAAGATACTGCCCTTTTTTTTTTTTTTTAACTGGTTTTCTTTATCTTTTCCATCCAGAAGGCTAAGGAGAAAACTGGATTCTCATGCTTCATCATGCTTCCATTCCTGCACACTTTACAATGACTTGCTACCACTTCTGGCCTTGAAAGCCCAAAGTCTGCCCTGAAGATCTGACAAAGAAAGAGAACTAGAAATATTCTGAGCTTATGAATAGACTCCCCCAAGTGTTTTCATTTCTTGGTCATCAAATTGGAAATGATCGGACTGATTCCATGTTTTATTCTCTTTGGCACTTAGCTCTACAACCCTAAGGTTCTAGAGAGAGTTTCTATTAATAGCATTTGGACATTGAATCTAATTTACTTTGCTTGACCTGGCAATGAGTTCTACTTGTCCCCATCCCTTAGCCCAAATTTCCATTCTCCAACTGTGGCAAGATGGACAGCAAGAAATAATTTGCTATTTTAGGATTCAGTAAAATAGAGCTAACCTAAGAAATAATTGGATACTAAGCAGAGTTTGTCTTTCACCTTTTTTTAAATCAGTAAAAGGTTTCTTGGAGAAAATTGTCCTTCATTCTATAATTCACATAAGACTTGGATGGTAATTCTTAACACGTAGCTACTTGAGATGTATGTACATTCCATCTTTGAGAGCATGATTTAACACTTTATAGTTCTTCAATTACAACATATAGCAACCAGAGCTCTTGTTTGCAAATGAAGAAATTGACCCTAGCTATATTAAAAGAGAGAAAGGTATTTATAAGAAGTTCAGCAAAGGCTCATGGAGTCAATGGCAGGCTGAAGATCAAGATTTAAACTGAATAAGAATTAAGATAGTATCAGTGAATCAAAAAAAAAAAATTAAATAACTATCTTTTTTGCAGGAATCATCTCAGCAGGAAGCCACCAGGTTATTTGTTCCAGGTTCAATGTTCCAGGTAGAAGCATCTGATTGACTGAGGCTTTGTCATGTTCCCATATTTGTTGCCACCTTGGGTGGCAAGGGAGTGTTTAAAACATAGTTGGTTCTTAATAAATGTTGAATGAACAAATGAATGAAGTTGTTGGATTTGTAGTCATAAAAACATCTTGAGCCACTTTTAGATATCAAGATCACATTCTGATATTATTTTATTATCTGACACCTGCAATGAGTTAATGCAAGTCATAATCTTTTCTTTTCTGTCTCCAATTCAGTGGATCATTAGACCCTGTTTATTCTCCTCCAAAAGGAAGGAGGCTGGACTGGGCTGATGATATTAAAAATAGGAAGTATGTCGTTTGCTAACTTAGTGGATCTGATTTTCATTTTCCTCAAAGATCTCTAGAAATTTCATATGAGTGATGGGCACAAGAAGCAGCAGGAAAGCATTAAGAAAGTTCTGATGGTATTGAAAGGGTTTGAAATAAAAATATGTGTGAAGAGGAAAAAAGAAGTATCCTGGGATAACGATGATTTTTAAAACAGGTGTTTTGCTACATCTCAGTGAGGGCCTGGGAGTAGATCACCATGTACAAGACACTCTCCTTCAACCTAGATCAGACTTATTGTTCACACAAGGCCTACATGCACTATTTTAAAAAAATATATTAAGGCCTATACTGAGCTCTATCCACAGTGACCATTCCAGATGACTGTCCCCTGGTGATACAAGACAGGCCCCAAAGCTGGTTTACAAGTTCAGCTCTATCATTTGTTAAATGTGAGAAATCTTAGACAGGCTTTCTAATCTCTCCATGTGTTAATTATCTCATTTCTAAAATGAAGATAATAATAGCATCTATCTCATTACATATTGGGTTGCTATGAAATTTAATTTAAGTTATGTAAGGCAAAGCTTAGCAGAGAATCTCAAATATAATAAATATTTAATAAACATAACTCTTATTTTTATTAATAAAGTACTTAGAAATGTTTAATAAAAAGTAACTTTTAATAGAAAGACAAACTAGATATTGTCATCTATTTGTTTTGAAATATATGAAATGTTTATACAATTACAGTATGAGGATATGTGATTAGAAAGAAGAAAATAAAGGAATTCTGAGGCGCATGTTTAAGTCTGATTCCTATCCTGGTTGTTTGCCAATTTACACCCCCATTTTGGGTTCATTCTTTCTTCTTCCCATTCTAGGTAATGGTTTTATTAGTTTCTTGTTTGTCTTTCCTTGAATCTTTAACGCAAGCAAATATGAACATATAATCCTTTCAGCCCTCTTACTCTGTCTATACTGTTTCGCACGTTGCTCTTTTCATGAGCAGTCTATGCTGGAGATCATCCTGTATCAGTCACTAGATTTCTTCCTCATTTTTTTTTTATAATTGCATAATAGTCTATTGTGTGAATGTGTTATAATTTGAGTAACTGGTATTCTATCAAACCGTTCTGATCTTTTGATATTAGAAATAATGTCACAATAAGTAACCCTATAAATGTATAATTTTATACATGTGTAGCTAGATTTGTGGAATAGATTTTCAAAAGTGAGATTACTGGAGTGGCATCACGTTTTATCATGACTCTAGGTAGTGCATAATAATTAACTCATGTGGTCATTTAGGCCAGGAATGGGGATTTCAACATTAAACCCAAACTAAAGTGATTATTATTTTATGAAATCATTATGATCCTGAAGACTCATCTTTTGGTCTGAGCTTCAGAATTCCTTAGTTGTGTGATTTAGGGCAAGTTGATTTTCTGAGCTGAGCGTCTTCATCTGCAAAATAGAGATAATAGTAACTTTCCTGAATCCCTGGAGGATTACCTCATATTTCATATTTGATTGTGGATGTGAAAGAGTGTTAAAAACTGTGAAATGATACATAAATATATGGCTGTTATTGGTCTAAACACGTGCAACATTCAGAGTTATTTCTAATGTGCGAGTCAAGTTGCAAAGCAGAACTTTATTTCTAACTTCAAATGAAAGTCGCAAAGAACACTTCTTTTCCCCTCTTAAATAAATGCCTTCTGGTGGCATTTCTTTTAAGAGCAAAAAAACTAAGGTGCCTATGGCTGCCGGAAATAAGATACTGCCCCTTTTTTTTTTTAACTGGTTTTCTTTATCTTTTCCATCCAGAAGGCTAAGGAGAAAACTGGATTCTCATGCTTCATCATGCTTCCATTCCTGCACACTTTACAATGACTTGCTACCACTTCTGGCCTTGAAAGCCCAAAGTCTGCCCTGAAGATCTGACAAAGAAAGAGAACTAGAAATATTCTGAGCTTATGAATAGACTCCCCCAAGTGTTTTCATTTCTTGGTCATCAAATTGGAAATGATCGGACTGATTCCATGTTTTATTCTCTTTGGCACTTAGCTCTACAACCCTAAGGTTCTAGAGAGAGTTTCTATTAATAGCATTTGGACATTGAATCTAATTTACTTTGCTTGACCTGGCAATGAGTTCTACTTGTCCCCATCCCTTAGCCCAAATTTCCATTCTCCAACTGTGGCAAGATGGACAGCAAGAAATAATTTGCTATTTTAGGATTCAGTAAAATAGAGCTAACCTAAGAAATAATTGGATACTAAGCAGAGTTTGTCTTTCACCTTTTTTTAAATCAGTAAAAGGTTTCTTGGAGAAAATTGTCCTTCATTCTATAATTCACATAAGACTTGGATGGTAATTCTTAACACGTAGCTACTTGAGATGTATGTACATTCCATCTTTGAGAGCATGATTTAACACTTTATAGTTCTTCAATTACAACATATAGCAACCAGAGCTCTTGTTTGCAAATGAAGAAATTGACCCTAGCTATATTAAAAGAGAGAAAGGTATTTATAAGAAGTTCAGCAAAGGCTCATGGAGTCAATGGCAGGCTGAAGATCAAGATTTAAACTGAATAAGAATTAAGATAGTATCAGTGAATCAAAAAAAAAAATTAAGTAACTATCTTTTTTGCAGGAATCATCTCAGCAGGAAGCCACCAGGTTATTTGTTCCAGGTTCAATGTTCCAGGTAGAAGCATCTGATTGACTGAGGCTTTGTCATGTTCCCATATTTGTTGCCACCTTGGGTGGCAAGGGAGTGTTTAAAACATAGTTGGTTCTTAATAAATGTTGAATGAACAAATGAATGAAGTTGTTGGATTTGTAGTCATAAAAACATCTTGAGCCACTTTTAGATATCAAGATCACATTCTGATATTATTTTATTATCTGACACCTGCAATGAGTTAATGCAAGTCATAATCTTTTCTTTTCTGTCTCCAATTCAGTGGATCATTAGACCCTGTTTATTCTCCTCCAAAAGGAAGGAGGCTGGACTGGGCTGATGATATTAAAAATAGGAAGTATGTCGTTTGCTAACTTAGTGGATCTGATTTTCATTTTCCTCAAAGATCTCTAGAAATTTCATATGAGTGATGGGCACAAGAAGCAGCAGGAAAGCATTAAGAAAGTTCTGATGGTATTGAAAGGGTTTGAAATAAAAATATGTGTGAAGAGGAAAAAAGAAGTATCCTGGGATAACGATGATTTTTAAAACAGGTGTTTTGCTACATCTCAGTGAGGGCCTGGGAGTAGATCACCATGTACAAGACACTCTCCTTCAACCTAGATCAGACTTATTGTTCACACAAGGCCTACATGCACTATTTTAAAAAAATATATTAAGGCCTATACTGAGCTCTATCCACAGTGACCATTCCAGATGACTGTCCCCTGGTGATACAAGACAGGCCCCAAAGCTGGTTTACAAGTTCAGCTCTATCATTTGTTAAATGTGAGAAATCTTAGACAGGCTTTCTAATCTCTCCATGTGTTAATTATCTCATTTCTAAAATGAAGATAATAATAGCATCTATCTCATTACATATTGGGTTGCTATGAAATTTAATTTAAGTTATGTAAGGCAAAGCTTAGCAGAGAATCTCAAATATAATAAATATTTAATAAACATAACTCTTATTTTTATTAATAGAGTAAAGTACTTAGAAATGTTTAATAAAAAGTAACTTTTAATAGAAAGACAAACTAGATATTGTCATCTATTTGTTTTGAAATATATGAAATGTTTATACAATTACAGTATGAGGATATGTGATTAGAAAGAAGAAAATAAAGGAATTCTGAGGCGCATGTTTAAGTCTGATTCCTATCCTGGTTGTTTGCCAATTTTCACCCCCATTTTGGGTTCATTCTTTCTTCTTCCCATTCTAGGTAATGGTTTTATTAGTTTCTTGTTTGTCTTTCCTTGAATCTTTAACGCAAGCAAATATGAACATATAATCCTTTCAGCCCTCTTACTCTGTCTATACTGTTTCGCACGTTGCTCTTTTCATGAGCAGTCTATGCTGGAGATCATCCTGTATCAGTCACTAGATTTCTTCCTCATTTTTTTTTTATAATTGCATAATAGTCTATTGTGTGAATGTGTTATAATTTGAGTAACTGGTATTCTATCAAACTGTTCTGATCTTTTGATATTAGAAATAATGTCACAATAAGTAATCCTATAAATGTATAATTTTATACATGTGTAGCTAGATTTGTGGAATAGATTTTCAAAAGTGAGATTACTGGATCAAAGGTAAATATATATTCAAATTTAGTAGATATTGCCAGTTTCCTTTCTATAGGATTTTTGTTTTTTTGTTATTTTTTTTTTTTGCATCTCTACCAATAATACACAAGAGAGCCTCTTTCTCCATAACCTCAGCAAAAGAGTATATTCTCAAACTTGTGGATTTTTGTCAGTCTGATAGGTAGGAAATGGGATTTCAGTGTGGATTTTATATTTCTCTATTAGCGAATGCTTTTCTAAAAACATCTTTTCATAAGATTGAGGGCTATTTGTATTTTACATTCTGTAAACTGTCCATGTTCTTTGGCCTATTTTCTATTGTATTCATTGGTCTTTTTCTTCTCACTTTGTAAGACTGCTTCATAAATTAGGGAAATTCATCTTTTTTGTCTAGGATATGAGGAGCAAATATTTTCCCAGGGTTTCAGTATGTAATTTGCTTTGGCAAATAATGTTTTATTGCAATGTAAAAGTGTGTGTGTGTGTGTGTGTGTGTGTGTGTGTGTGTGTGTGTGGTCAAATTCATCAATCTTTTTTTGTGTGGCCTCTGGATTTTAAGCCATAATTGCAATAGACCTTCTCTATTTCATGGTTTTAAAGGAATTATCTCAAGTTTTTTTTTTTTCTAAGATGTCTCCATGAACACGAATTCTCTTCAGAACTTAGAAATAGTGCTTGCAATGACAGTTTAGTGAAAATAGTTTATTTCAAGTTAACATGTAGTAAGCACCTACAAGGTGTCAGGCAGAGTGTACACGCAATGGATGATAAAACTGTGGGCCCTGTCTTTGAAATGCTTACAGCCTCATTTGATATGCTTTGTATTAGAAAAGAGGTTTGTGCAGAGAGCTGTGATAGCTCAGATATAGGACACTTAGCCTCACCTGGTGGTCTGTGAAAGCTTCCTGGAAGAGAGGATGCTGCTTTGTAACTCTAGAGAGACACAATGAAAAGGATTATGTGCGAAAGAGGAAATCTAAACCAGTATTGTAGATAAACTGCATCCAGTTTTTTTTTTTCAATTAGTTGACATTCAGTATCATCTTATATTAGCTTCAGGTATACAGCGCAATGATTCAACATTTATTTAATTTACAACGTGATCCCACCTGGCACTATACATAATTATTACTATACTATTGACTATATTCTCTGTGCTGTATTGCTGTATTTTACATACCCACCAATTCCACTTCTAGGTATTTATCCAAAGAAATCCAAAACATTAATTCAAAAAGATATATGTACTCCTATGTTCACTGCAGTACTATTTACAATAGCTAAGATATGGAAGCAACCTAAATGTCCATCAATAAATGATTAGATAAAAAAGATATGGTACATATATACAATGGAATATTACTCAGCCATAAAAAAAATGAAATCTTATCATTTACAACAACATGGATGGACCCAGAGGGTATTATGCTAAGTGAAATAAGTCAGAGAGAGAAAGACAAATACGATATGATCTCTCTTACCTGTCGAATCTAAAGAATAAAACAAACAAAAACCAGACTCATAGATACAGAGAACAAACTGATGATTACCAGATGGGAGGGGGCTGGGGGACTGGCTGAAAAAAGTAAAAGGATTAAGAAGTACAAACTAGTAATTCCATACAGTTTTCTTAATGGAGAATTTCATTTTTATATTAATTCAACAATTAATTACTTCATATACTATATGTAAATATAACTAGAAATAGGATATCTATTTCTATATGAGAGCTTAACTGGTATTATGTTTCTAACATAATTCTAAAACCTTTTGTTGCATGGTCTTTGTTAATAACCTAGATAATCTTCTTTTGACATCCTGATTCTGTCTCTGATTTAGACTATCTTTCTCTTGAGTCCCAACCTGATTCTTTCCTTCTATAACTGGCCAGAAAGTCTATCTTGCCATTGATTTTCACTGTAGTTCCCTCTGCCTTTTTTACTACAGAAAGTTCATGCTTAGTGACCAGATTTACCCCTTTTCCAACCAGCAATAGAGGGTGGTTTAACTGCCATTGGTTTATTGATCAACACTTTCTGCTCACTATAAGTGAATTATAAGATCACTGACAAAGAATGAGTTCATTGGTAAATAAAACTGGTTTCTGGAAAATAGAAAACAATTGTGTTTAAATTTAGGGATGGAGATTTTGTGAAGATTATGAAACGTTTATGTATCCAATATCAGATCTGGATTAGCTCTGCCTGAGTGCGCCCCACTACTCTTTTCAAAGCTGGGCTCTAGGACATTATTCACCTCCAGTGAGGCCTTCTCCATTCAATCCACATCCAAGTCCCCTTCTCTATTTCTTCAGCCTATTTGTTGACTATCCGAATTTATTCATATCCATAATTGTATTACTATCTATAATTATCACATTTGTTGATTTGGTTGTCTTCTATCTGCTTCCCTTCACTGGGATATAAGTTCCATAAGAGCTAAGACTAGATTGTAAGTCTTAGTTTTACTTGCTGTATCCTCAGTGCCTATAACAATGAGCAGAGCATAATAAGTACTCGAAAAATACTTGCCGAATGAGTGAGTATAAAACACTCTGGGTCAAGTGTTTTTCCATGAGGGATGACATACTAGGAATAAGGGCACTGTTCCTTTAAAAGATGCTTTAGTACCTGATAAGATTATGGCAATCACATCAAGTTTTAGTTGTGATAAAAATGTCATTCTGGTCTTTTTTTTTAATATCACCTATGGGAAATCTTGAAATATAAATACACAGATTAAATTACAACAGAAGTTGTTTACGACAGAATGTGAATTTAGGTGTTCCTTCAATTTGTCTCTTATCTCTTTGAGAAAAAAGGTCATTAGGGGACAGGTTTTATCCTGTGAATAACAAGTAGCACTTAATTACAGTAGACAGAATGGGAGCGACATTATTTACACAGCAGTTACCTGAGATCTCAGATGATAACTTCTACTTCATCGCTGTCAGCTCAGCAAGGCAGACTTAGAGGGGCAATGAAACTTTGGAGTCCTGCTTCTTCTTTATATATCTAGAAGATTTGCTTACTTTTTTAGGCCCCAGTTTATCACATAAAATAACAAGGCTCTTTTTTAAAAAATTCCTTAGACTATTTAAGATAATGAACATAAAGGGATAATTTATATTTTAAGATATTCTGACATTTACTGCCAAATAAATCTGTTTATTCTGTTGTCATTTACATTATGTTTCTTGAAAAGAAACAAGATTCAATTCTGGCTTCAGAAATGATGGTTAACTTTATGAATCACAAAGTCTACAATTCTAAAATAAACTTTTTCAAATTGATTCTAATTGTTTGTCAGGTTATTTTGTTAAAGAATGTCAAAGAGGTGATGTAAAAATGATTCACGAATTTTCCCACAGTGAAAATTTAATTCGGCAGGTGTGTTCAGGCACCAGGCAGGAACAGGCATAACACATTAGAAAAAATTTCATGGGGGCAGGTAGGAGTTAGTGGATCAGTAGACTTTCTCTGTTAAAATCATACTTTTATTTATTGCTTGAATTTTCTTCCATACGTATTTTGTAATGTTTTTTGAAAAAACAACATTTTAAGAAAGAATATAGCATGCAAATTACTGACACAATGGATTTAATTCAATATATTTTTAAATTAAGTAATGTTACAAACAGCTAAACATATAAATGTCAGGAGTGACAATAATTCAGCATGGAGTCATATATTCAACTTTTTCTTCCAGGTGTTATAAGTACTTAGAGAGCTGAAAACTAAAATGTTTGCTAGTTCTTGATTTTTCAAAATTTTGTGCCAAAAAGAGGTTGAAACTTGTCATTACAAATTATATACCTCTGTGGCTTAATCTGCTTCCATTAATTAGGCCTGTCTTTTAATTTCCTTGGTTTCTATAAACCTTGGAAAGCTACAAACAAAAAGGAAAATGAAGTAATTAAATACATAAAAGCCGGATCATGAATACTTAATTTGAATAAATCTTTAACATTCTAGTGTAGGAGTACTAGTTGGGAGCTAATAAAACAGACGACTCTGTATGCATTGAGTCAAACATACTTTTCAGAGCGACCTGGAGAAGGTTGGGAAAATACGGTGGATTTACTTGAAGAAAAATAGAAGGCTTATTAAAGTGGCAGCCTGTCTAACACAACAATGAAGGCAATAAGGCCAAGGTGTGCGTTAAGGATGGTAGCTGGGTGTGAAAAGCCACTAGCCCAAGAGACTTGTAGCTACGAGTTTAAGTCTTAACTGGCACAGTGTCACTTATGCTTTACTCTATTAGTCAAGTAGTCACAGAGCACAGGACCAAAGGGAGAGGTATAGCCCCTACTTTTCCATGGGAGAAATGTCAAGAAATTTCAAGATCATTTTTTAAAACCCCATAGATAGCAATTTCATTGCCATTTCCTCAAGGATTAAGTTGATATTTTTCATAAGGAATGTAAAATTATCCCCTGTTAATAAATTGCTCAGTTGGGGCCTGATAAAATTAATATGCAAATTATTTTAATGCTTAAAAGACCAGAGTTCGAAGTCATTGGACACATTTCACCTCATGAAGGCCTCACGCAGTTCAGCTTTTTAAAAGGTCCTTGGCAAAACACTTTATTGTAATATCATTAGTAAGTAAAGCCATGCTTCAAGCAGCATAATCTGATTGTCATGGTATCTGAGTGTCTAAATTGGGAACTATAAAGGTCATATTATAAGATGTTTGAACATCATCCACCTTTGGGCTGGGAATTCATGTCAGAGACATCTTTCATAAGAGACTGTATTCGAAAATAATTCTTAGTGGTTTCCACTTCCTCAGAATGTGGAAAATTACTAGAGATTGCTGACTAGCTAAGAAAGGAAGGGAAATGAGGGCTGAGTATTAAAATGACAGCATATGGTTAGCTGACCTTAAGCTATGGGAGAATCATTGTGAGATGTTTTCCTGCAGCACTATCCTTTGTCTGTTTTCAGAGAAGGCAGGGAATCATTTGGGTCTAGTCACTGGAATCACTGCAGGAACTTTCTCCAATGACTGTTCTTTACATAGAGATATACATATGTGGGAAGCTTAGCCATTCATGTATCTGTAATCATAAGATTTAGGTACAGATATATTAATCTGAAATCTTAAGCTAATTAATTTTATTTGTACTGTATTTCACTAGAAAAGATAAAAACTAATTAATTTAACCCAGAAAAATGTCCACATAATTATAAAAATGACTATTTTCTGATGTCACAGGATGCTTTTGTACCCCAATTGACCCAAAGCAAATCACCTTTTCTTCTTATATCTCAGGTTCTAAGAAATATATTCATCATAATCCTTGATTAGTGACATACCATGTATTTAACAATTATTTCCTGGTTACCTATTTATATCTGGCACTCTTCTAGGCACTTGGAATACATCAGTGAACAAAACAATGATCCTTGCCTCTTGGAACTTATATTCTAGCAGGGAGAAACAGATAATAAATAATAAATTTACAATATAAACTCACATTTTATTATAAATTTATTTACTTTATTGTTTATTTTCTATTTATTAAATATATTTATTTATATATGATATAAGCTGGTTATTCCGTTTGTCCCACTCCCCAAATTCATTCTGTGCTCTATGAACAGTGCCTGAGCTCCTTTGCCAGCTGGCTTCTGGTTGAGTTTGGCCAATGTGAGGTAGGAGTCAGGTTACTCCCTCCTCATTTTCTCCCTGCTTTGGGCTGTGTTGCTGGCAGAGGCTGTGTGCCTGCCTAGCTACACAGCTTCCTGGGTGCCTTCTTCTTCCAGGGCTCCAACTCTCTCTGGGCTTCACCAGAACCCTTTGCTCTTTCTTTAGGTCTCTAGGTGTCTCAATATTCCTTTGTAGTTCCCTTAACCTTGACCACAACTTAGCAAATTAGTCCTTTCATGAATCTCTTGCGTTATATTCTATTTCTGTCACCTGAGATATTATGCTTTCTGCTAAGATTCTAACTGATCATAATATTAGACTATGGGAAAAAGAATAATGAAAACAAGATAAGGGGACCAGGTGATGGAGTGGTCAGACTAAGCCTCACTGAGAGAGATGACTTTGAGTCTGACTTCAACTTGAAGGAGTTCATGCATTGGTCCTATTTAATTTAATTTTTTATTTTATTAATTTTTCCTTAGGTTCTCATTTGTAAGTCAATTTATATTCTTTCTTCCCAGTTAAATGCTTTTATGTATTTAATGCAGATTCATATATAAATATATAAAATGTATATACATATCTATAATGTTATATGTATAGCTATATATATGTAAATATGCATTGTGTGTTGCATATATCACACACATGTATTCCTACATATATGTATACATAATTAATTACATAATCACATGTATTTGTTATACACATATAATTATTTATTATTCACATATGCGTGTGTGACATATATACTGTCTATGTGTGTACATGTGTTTACGTGCACATATACATAAATAATACATAATGCATATTTATATATACATATTTAATATATACATATACATGTACACATGTATATGCACATGTATATATCCATGAATGCTATAGTATTTATAATTTGCTTAAATGATATTGTGCTACATCTCATTTGGCTTAATTTATAACTCAAACTTATATTTTCAAGACTTATCATTGTTAACTGTTGTATTCTATCATTTGCATATAACATTTTATTTGTCTCTTCTTCAGTTGATGAAATTTAAATTATTTTCAACTCTTTATTATTGTAAACAATTTTGATAAACATCCTTGAACATGTCTCTTTGCATATGTAGGTAAGTTTTCACATTCTCAAAAAATGTAAAGCTCTTAACTAGGGTATTCTCTAAAAAAGAAGATTCTAGGAAATAGTATAAAATTAACAAAGGAAATAAATTAAATTTTATTTTAGTAGATTCTAGGTGAGCAAGGATGCATTCTTTATTCTTTTACACTTTAAAATGTAACATGCTGGTTTGCAAAAAATTCCTCAAATATCAAGTTACCCAGCCAAAACATCCTGAAGCACAAGATACAAACACAATGAAAAGGTTTTGACATTTTTGACTATCATATAAAGGAGTTTGAGATCAAATGTATTCTGAGAACTGGAAATCATTTTAAATTATTTCATATGGGCCAGAGATTTAAATTCATCACTACCGGAGACTCCTAAATTAAAAGAAAAAAAAAAAAATCGTGGAAGAACCTTGGAACAAGTTTATTCTATCTTCTATTCTGAATCTCCTATGACATGTTTCAATCTACAGCAGTTTTTAAGCAACACTTATTATGATAAGTAACAGCCACCTACTCAACTCAAGTCTTTTAGAGTATCTTCAACATTGGCATCTGAAAGAGGAGTAAATCATTGAGCTGTCAGCCCTTGCTTAATCATGTCGATTTAGGCAAACATAAATCATGCTTCTTATTGGACGATCTATTATGCAAAAATAAATATGAAGCTAAGTAATATTTCATGATATTTATTGTTTTTTTTCCTATATCCCCCACTCCCCCTAAAGAAGCAGTTTGCCAACTTCTGTCTTTCTTGAAGCTAGAGCACTGCCAAAACCCATTCAGGAGATGATGCTATCTACTCCTCTAGAACAACTTCCAAGAGAATTAGCAGTCATCTGAAAAAATATAGCAGAGTTGGGGTGGGCAAAAGGAAAGATGTGATATAAGAGTTTGATGTCTCTTCAGATCAAACATGTCTGGCACCCCTTGATGCAGTGCCAGTAGAAAGTAACCTGACTCAAGAGAGGAGCGATTGTGTATGTGCTAGGACACGTAGGACCATAGGAAACCTCATCAACGATGCTCATGCCCCAAGAGTGGCACAGAAACAGCAAGGGACTGAGAGACATGAAGGTCTGTGTGGCCTAACTAATGATGGGGTGATGGAGTAGGGTAACTAAGGATGGAGTGGGTAACAAAAAAGTTGGAGCAGAGTATCCAAGGACCATGGATAACCAAAGGCTGGATTGATTAGTTACACTCCACCCACCTAAGCATTTCAAATATCACTGACTTATAAATAAATGAGAGTAAAGGACCCCTTGAAACATTTATACTATAGTTTGATTTTTGTTCCTTTTTCCCTCTGCCAGCCAGACAAGAGGTAATCAAATAAAAAAATTAAGCAGGCCTTTAGAAAAGAAAAAAATACTATACTTCTTATATTCCTGAGTTTTTAGAGTAAGATTTATTCATACTTGATGATAGTAACTATTGTGTTGCTATTCCTCAAGAGTCTGAGTTATGTAATGAAAAGTCACTAAATTTGGAGACCCCTAAGCAATCTCCAAAGAGGCAATACAGTGGGCAGTTGCAAAGAGTTATTAATTATGTGAATAATTCAGAATACCAGAAATCTCATTCAACTCTGAAATATTTGAATGCTGGGGCCAGAACTTTACTCTGTGTGGCCTGCACATAAGACCATAATTCTCATTGTCTCAGCTCTCCCGACTCTTTGGCCAGCAATTCTCCAATATATTCTGAGTCTTGCACTTGTTTCTCTCAGCTATAGGTCTGAGTTTTGCTTCCTCTGGTATTCCGTGGTCAGCAGTTGCAAGTCATTTTTGGGTACTAGGGAGGCAGAGTTGTCACTCAATTCCTTTCTAAGTTCTCCTCTTTCTCCCTTAAGAAACACTTAACCTTCCCATAAGGTATTAATAAATGTTCCTCTCTAGATCTCTGTCACAAAACCTGACACATATTCCTCTCTGATAGTTCATTGTCTCTTCCTAAGACCGATGTGAATGCACAAAGACATACCTCTAATAAGCATGGATTGTACGAATGTTCTATGGTACAAATTTCCCTGAATAAAGTATCTGTGGATGATAAATACTTAACAGTGACATTACTTTTCCTCTTGAATCAGTCTTTTTGGTTGTTCACCCACTGACATCATGTATGTCAAATTGTCATGTGTGTCAAATTGTTAGTCCTAGACTTCTTTTTACTTATGAACTCTTACCAGCTTTTGACTTTTTATGACACTATGGAGTCCAAACCTGGCAGATTTCCCACATATCACTCAATTAGCTCATTTTATCTTTCTTTCACTAATCAATAACCTACACAAGCTCTTCACCTTAGGCACTCAACATATAGAAACATATAGAAATGATTAACAACATTGGCCATTTGATAACAAAACAGCTAATGTAGTTTTCCTTCTCGTTTAGAAAAGAAAATATATTGCCTAGAGATACAGAAATAGTGACAATGAGTTGAAGTCAAGCAGATGTTGAAGACTGTTATAAAGTTGTGCTGGAGGATGGGGGTACTGTAAAGAGAGAAGAAAATGGCCTTCTGCCCTGCTTCTCTGTAGGTATAACCTCCCACTAGACATGGTCTATGTAACTTTATTCTACGAGGTTCTACTGATAGAAACGAACATTCAGGAATTGTCCAGATCATCCTTCCTCTTTATAAAATTACCTCCTAAGTGCTTTTCTCTGAGTTTACCCCAAACCAACTAGCCAGAATATTTCTACTGTGACTTATTTTTCTCCAGTAATTTTGCTCTTTTTCCATTTTCTATTGGTTACTTTGTAAATAATTTATTTAGTAGATAATATTGATATTTCTGAGAAGTATTTGATCTTTTCCAATATTTATAGGGTTTAAGATAGTAGCAGCAAGTGCAAGGTTTTTATTAATGAATCAGAGAATTTATAATACCAAAACCAGTTGTTTCATTAAAACTTCAGGGTTCTTATTCTCTTGAGTTTGATTTGATTCCATATCATTTTTAGCCTCTGGGCTGTAGAAAAATTATAGGTCTGCTCCGATAGGAACTCAGTTGGGGGCGGAGTGTGATACAGTAACACGAATGACAGAGGTTTGGTGATAATCTCCTCAGGTAAAGGACAGAGCAAAAAATTGGCAGGCATCTATAATTAATTCCAAAGCTTTTGTAGTAACTAGAATTGAATTTTAAATCTCTTGCTCAGAAGAGTCAACAACAGTATGACATTTATCAATAATTCATCATTTCTAAAACTCCTTGCTGCATAACCAAGAGAGCCCCAGTTTGGAAATGAAGAAATATGGGTTCTCATCCTACCTCTGGCACTCACTTAATGCGACTAAGTTTTCTCTGCTTTAGCTTCCTGATATTGAAAGAAGAGTTGCTTATAATTTTATAGACTAATGGTTATATTTTTAGTTAATTGTAGAAAATTTAGTTATTTTAATATGTTTATAAATAATTTATAATTTATTTTGAATCCATTATTCACTGTAAAAATGCAAAGAGAAAGATTATTGGGTATTATTCTACATGTGTATTTTTTTCTTATTTCACATATGGATCTAACTAACATCTTCACCTAGCCAAGTTGTGAAAATTTACAGATAATGAATATTTATATTAAAATTATGATGTGATCAATGAGAGTGTTTTATTTTTAAGGCACAATTCTACTATGTAACTTGTAGAAGACATATTCTGTGACTGTTAAAAGGCAGCTTTGTTCATTGGTAGCAGTTAATAAATTAATACCGCCTGCCAAGTGCTATTGTAAATAAAGGAACAAGATGAAAATGGAACAGAAAACATAGCTTTTCTTTCAAAATAATATAACTCAAACATTTTTGGCAGAATTTTTTAATTCTTTGTACAATTAAGTTAGTTTTTCATACCTGGATGATGTTTATTTTTGCTTCATTGAAATAAGATCTCTGACTGGCTAATCCATTCTGCCCAAGACTGGAACTTCATGTTACTCAATACAATGGCCTAGAGAATTTTTTTGCATCCTAGTCATTATATGTATATATACAAACACGTATATTATAATAATTTAGTGATACCTATGATGTGTTTGAAGACAACTTCAAGATGCAAATTTAAATACATTTTTATGATCCTTGCTATAGAATCAATATGCTCCCACTTTTTAGTAAATTGTTTTCCTTTTACTGTGAGTGAATTGAATTTGTTGATATCTATATTAAATGGGATTGGATTCTACCATCTATGACAGAAAATAAAGCAAATAATAGTAACTAAAGCTGGATATAATCTAATATCCATCTCATATAAAGTTAGTCTGGAGGGAGATAGCATAGAAACTTTCAAACCTCAGAAACCCAGGCACCTTGTAGTTCTCAGACCTGCCTTCACTCTGGTGTCATGCTCATCCTCATGTTCCAATATGCCTGCTAGAGCTCCAGCCATCTATATCTATATTTCAGGCAGCAAGATTGAGGGAAAAAAGAGAAGAATACAGCAGTTCCCTTGTAGGAAATCACCTAAAAATCCCCACACAACTTTTCTGCAACCATCCCATTGATTAGAACTTAGTCACATAATTATATCTAGCTGCAGGTGAAGTGGGGAACTGAAGTCTTTCCCAAGTATCTAAAGAAGATATCTACATACAAATCTAATAGCTCCAAACTACAAGATACAGTATAATGAGTGTCCTAGATCTTTAAACATTTGATGTGTAATGAACTGCAACAAACATAGCACCCTTGAAGCATGAGTGGCTATAATTCAATTGGAAATATTGATAAGTTGGAGGAGAGGAAAGGACTTTGCAATAGGGACTTGAGATAATAAAGAATAAAAATACATTAGTTAATATTTCTCATTCAAGAATCTTAGAAAGTTGTATAAGCCCATAGAGCAACGTCAGCAAATTTTGTCAAGGGCCAGATGGTAAATATTTTAGAGATCGCAGGTCGACACATTCTTGGTTGTGTATTCTTTGTTTTTTGTTCATTTTTGTTTTTGATTTGTTTGCAATCCTTTAAAAATATAAAATAAATCCAGACCACATATGACTCTTTGACTATAATTGCCAATTCCTGCATAGAGAAATAATTAATCTTGCAAAATAATTGCAAAAGTAAACTTCTTAGGTAAAGAGGTTGAGAAGAAAGTGATGAAGCTAAACTTGAACCATAAGATTGACATCAAGGGCAGCAAGAGAGAGCTTATTTTCACATTATAGGGACCCAATACTGGACCCTTTAACTTATGTTCTAGTGCAAACAACACCGGCTGTCTTCTGAACTATCCACTTTTTCCTGGATATACCCCTATATCTAAGCAGTATTATTCTTTAGTTAGTATAAAGATAGATTCAGACTTGGAAAATTAAACTACTTATTCAAGGTGAGATAGATTTTAAAGCAAATGGGGAACATAATAGAGAACTAAAGAGAAGTAATCATATGGCTTTCATTCTTTCTACTCAAAACCTACCTTCTTAGAGTAGTATATGATTTTCTTAGGAAATATGAATATTTATGAAAGGTGTATTTGATTTTCTAAAGCCCTCAAGGGTGACATTTTCTTGAACTCTTTCAATTTATGCATAATTCTATCACTTTTTTCAATGATTGATCCACTTCAGCAAGTAGCTACTCTAGAACAATATGATCTACATACTGAATACTTTAAACTGTCAGAAGACAATAAAGTCACAACATCTTCTGTTTTCCTTATTCAATTTACTGACAAATTAATAACTTAGTGGAGTTCACATTTTCAGGCTTATTAAACTTCAAATTTAAAAAGATTCCATTTACTTTCAGATTAGGTATTGACCAAACCATATGCTCTCTGAAGCCTCAAAATTTTGATCTCTCAGTGAGAGTAAATTTCTTGGTAGCACTTGAAAAGCTTTTACTTAGAGCATGACTGTGACAAAAATCAAGTGGTTTATGGGTTTGCAAACAAGTACAAAGGTAATTGTTTGATTGTACAGGAATGAGTCACCACAGAGCTCCCACCATTAGAAAATTATATATGCATTTCATCAAAAAGTTCCCAACAAAAGACATTATTTTTATTACTTTTAAACTTAACAATTCCGGTACACAGTAATTAGTAGTGAATATAAAAACTCAATTAGGATATAAAAACTCAATTAGGGAGTAATTATATTTCTTAAGGTCACTTTGTCGTCTCAACTGTGCATCCTGCATTCTGGTTACTAGACTTGAAGCCAACAACATCAAACAAGACAAAAGCAACAATTAAATCAGATCTATAATGCCATTGAATGTAATTATTTCCTTTTATTCTAATTTGTCTTTAATTCAAATAAGAAAACCTAAAAAGCTAACTAACTAGTCCCAGATACAAATCTTTAAAGTGGTGGTTCATGGTTTTTTCGCTTCTGGGAGCCAACTGCTTAGCTTCAGAAAGTAGGTATCAGGCATAGAAAGCATAAATCTGACCATTTGTAAAACACAAAGCAGCAGGAAGCTTATTCATAGTCTTTCCTTTTATTTTCTTCAAGCTGTAGATTTGACAGCCAATTTTCCTGAAAATTGATTGCTTGTACAAAAGATGAACTTGAAACATACTCAGCTGTTGATGGAAGAGGAAGAAAGTGATAAAACATGAAAGGCTGTATTTATGTGCTGAAACTGAATGAAGTCCATAGCAATGAGCTTCAGCCTAATTATTAAATTACATGTGTTGATTTTATGCCTACATAAAGTAATCATTTGCTTTAAATTGTTATCCTTCCCAAGGGGTGACCTTGGGAGAGGTGGCCTTTTGGACAAGTGTCCTAAGAATAGAGGCATATGACATGGTCAGGGTGACTCAAGAGAGCAAAGCTAGACTTTCATATTAGATAGGCAGGTCTTGATTCTGCTATTCATGCCAATACACCCACTCAGCAATACAGACAAAAATATTCCTATTTTCTTGTATGTCCATACTTTTCCTTAAACTAGAAGGGCGGAAAGCATTCTAGTAAACATGCTAGTTACCCAGGGCATTGTGAGACCTCAAAATGGATTGGGTTAGGCTTTTCTTATGATAACCCAGATTTTACCTGACTGATTTCTAAATTTACCTCCTCTTCACTCCAATATATCCTAATTATAGATCTAATCATCTAAGGTCCTTTCTATATTCCTTCCCTGACACTCAAAACCTTTTTCGGTTTGTCTACTTCTTCCAGAGGGAGTGTGTGTACTGGGAAAAACACTGAACAGGAATTCCTGTTTTGAGACCCATCACAGTCTCCAAGTACTCTGAGACATTCAAGGAATCCTTTAATTTCTCTTGCCCTCACTTTCTTCATTTGAAAAATGATCTTAAGGAGCATTAAGATTCTTTAAAGTCACAAAAATTCTGAGTCTGCTGATCAAGATGTCCTTCCTGCTAGAGACTATCACCTCAGGACCTGCTCTCTGGCCATACTGTGTGCTCACAAGATCCTCAAACTTGAGGGCCACCGTTCTCCTTTTAAGTCTGCTTTGCAAAATCTACCCTTCTCCGCACACGTTTTCCCCCAAAAGTTCTTCTGATTCCCGAATCAGGATTAATTTCTCCTTTACCCATCCACATCTTTTACCCAGGTTATTTTTAGGAATGTTTTATCTGCTTTAGAAAAGTTCTCTAGAAGGATAAATAAGAAATGCATTGCAGCAATGAAAAAGAAAAAAAGACTTCATTACCTACTTTTTAATTCTCGAAGAGTTTTAATGATGTAAACATACAACCTGTTTAAAATTTAAACAAGCAATATTTTGTTAATCGTAAAGAAAATATGGAAGACCAATATATGAAGATGTTTATAAAAATAATGAACTCAAGAAGTCAACCTTCTTTTACATTTGCTGTGGTTGAGCTGCAGCATCTCAGGTGCATCCATACTTACCTGTTTTCCAGTGGTATTAGCAATCCCAATATAGTGCTACGTTTTTATGAGATTAAAATAAACTTAAATACAAACTTAATGTGTGTGTTTTCAATGAAGAGATTTAAACTAAGCAAGTCAGGTATAAATATCATTTAGAAAATGCTTTATACAACCTTAATACTATCAATATTCTGTTATTAAAATGTCTATTTAAAATGTTCTAAGACAAAAGCAGCTTTCAAATCAGTAGATACTGCCCAATAGAAGAATTAATTTTCAAGCCAATAGCATGTAAATTTCACATAATTTTATCTGTGTTTTTTAGTTATATGCTTTATTGTGGTAATATTACTATTAAGTCTGGCTTTCTAGGAAGAGGAGTTTTTGTTATTGACATTTATTTGTTTGTCATTTTTAAGACTTTATTATTTTTTAGGGAAGTTTTAAGTTCACAGCAAAGCTGAGAGGAAGGTACAGAAATTTCCTATACACCCCCCACCAACACACATACATAACTTTCCTCATTATCAACATCCCTCACAAAGTGGCACATTTTTTACAATTAATAAACCTGCACTGATATACCATAATGATGCAAAGTCCAAAGTTTACCTTAGGATTTATTCTTGGTGTTGTATATTCTATGAATTTAGATGTTTAATGTACATTATAATGACATGTACTCCCCTTTATAGTACATAGAATTTTCACTGCCCTAAAAATCCCCCATGCTCCTCCTATTCATCTCTCCCTGTCCCCACCCCATGGCAATCTCTGATTTTTTTTATTGTCCCCATAATTTTGCCTTTTCCAGAATGTCATATAATTGGAATCATACAGTATGTAGCTTTTCCATATTGGCTTCTCTCATTTAGTAATATGCATTTAAGTTTCCTTTATGTCTTTTCGTGACTATAGCTCATTTCTTTTTAGCACCAAATACTATTCCATTGTCTGAATGTACCACCTACTGAAGTACATCTTGCTTGCTTCCAAGTTTTGGCAGATATGAATAGAGCTACTGCAAAATCTCTGTGCATGTTTTTGTGTAGACATAAATTTCCACCCCCTTTGAGTCAATATCAAGAAGAAATATTTCTAGATCACATGGTAAGAGTATGTTTAGTTTTGTAAGAAATTACTAAACTGCCTTCTTAAGTAGCTGTACCATTTTGCATTCCTACCAGCAATGATAGAGTTTGTGTTGCTCCACATTTTCACCAGCATTTAATGTAATCAGCGTTCTGGATTTCAGCCATTATAATTAGTGTGTAGTGATATCTCATGATTGTTTTAACTTGCATTTCTCTGATGACACATGATGTGGAGTGTCTTTTCATGTGCTTAGTTGCCATCTGTATCTCTTCTTTGGTGAGGTGACAGTAAAGGTTTTTGGCCCATTTTTTAATCAGGTTGTTTTTTTATTGTTGAGTTTTAAGGGTTCTTTGTATATTTTGGATAAGTTCTTTATCAGATATGTCCTTTGCCAATATTTTTTCTCAATCTGTGTCTTTATTATCTTAATATTTTCTTTCGTAAAGCAAACTTTTAATTTTAATGAAATACAGCTTATTAATTCTTTCTTTCATGGATCCTCCCTTTGGTATTGCATCTAAGAAGTCATCATCATCATACTCAGGGTCATCTAAGTTTCCTCCTATATTATCTTCTAGAAGTTTTCCGTTTTGCATTTTTCATTTAGGTCTGTCATTCATTTTGAGTTAATTTTGGTGAATGATGTAAGGTTTGATTATTTTTTTTGCATGTGGACATTCAGTTCCATCACCATTTGTTGAAAATACTATCTTTGCTCCATTGTATTGCCTTTACTTTGTTGTCAAAGATCAGGTGACCATATTTATGTGAGTCTATTTCTAGACTCACTATTCTGTTCAATTGATTGGTTTGTCTTTTTTTTAAACCAATTCCGCACTGTTCCTATTATGGAAGAAGGCTATTTTTACTTTCACACAATAAGCAAAAATATTGAATTTGTTCAAAATTTAGACTAGCATTTAAAAATTTAAAAATTATATATAAACATAATGAAATGCTTACCATAATTATGTGTTTTGCCTATTTAGCAAATATTTGCTGAGCATCTATACTATTTTACTCTGTACTGTATATACTCTGTATTGTATTAGTTGTTAGAGACACAGTGAATACACAACATATATGAGTCCTGCCCTCATAAAGTCTTTGAGTCAAATAAAATATGGTTTATTTACATGTATTATATTTATATCCACTTTTTCCTAATATGTCTATGCAATTTTATGGAATTGAATTATCTCCAAAATAAGCATAATGATCCAGACTAATTAATGATGTTAAGGAGCCAGGAAGAGATATTTTGTAGCCTCGCCAGTCACAATAAGGAAAAATATTATTAACTCTATTCCGACAACTTTGCAAGACCTCTGTATATTAAAAAGCAAGTTATAGAAATGTGGCTTATAAGTCCCAAGAGTTCCCCAAAGTTATCCATTGAAGTTTCCCTTAAGAAAGTCATTCCTAAAACTGTATTCTCAAAATCCTCAACTCCAAACACAGGAATGTGTAACCAGTGGACACATGGCACTGCCTGGTTATAGAGGACAGTCATAGATATACATAATACCCACCATTTATACAGAACAAAATTAGATGGCCTCTAAATGTGAAGGGAGTGGTAAACAGAATGAAGAGAAAGAAAAAAAAAAAAAAAGATACAAATAGAGATTGAAAGAATAAATAATTTGAGAAAATAATTGAATTCTCTTCAGTACTTCCAATATTGGATATTGTAGCTTAACAGTACTATTCCCAATGGATTACCCTTTACTCAATTATATAATTGTAATGGACTTATTCCATTATACTTAGTCTTGATAATTTCTAGGAAAGTTAAATTTTTGTTTTGTAGGCATATCACTTCAAGTTTAAAAAAAAAACTCATCAGATAGCATAAATTCTCACTGTATCCAATTGACATTAAAAATATTTTGTAATACATCCCTTCTTTGTTCTAGGCACTAACACAGAGATTGAGAATACAGACCTGGAACTTGCCTTCGATCAATAGCTACCTCTTCAGTCTTTGGCGTGTGTATGTGTATATGTATATATGCATTTATGAAACTGCTTTTTTTCTCTACTTTGCTATTTCCCAGGAGTAGTTCCCCTTGCTATAGGTCACTGTCATTGCTTCAGCAGTCTGAATCAGGCACAGCTTCCCTCAGTTCTGCTATTTAATTTGTCTAGGCAAGAAGACATGAATTCACAGAAGTGACTGGTTATCCCACAATTTCACCCATCTTCAAAATCTATTCCCTATTGCCAGCATTTGAGCTCTTGTCAGGCCAAAGATCACACTCTTTGACAGAAGAGATGAAAAGAAATGTAGAAATAAAAGAGTTCTACTTTTTCTTTGTCGTTTTTAACACTGAATTATTAGCTCCAAGAAACAAATTATAACTTCCTTATTCTCTTGATTTTCCTGACTATAACTCAAACGGTGCATGTAGTTGTCCTAGAACTTTTGGTCAGCCTCAGTTCATTAAGGAAATGGAAGCTGGAATGGCATAGTACTTGAGACTACAGATTTTAGAGACAGACAACCTCTCTTTAAACACCGAGTCCATCCCTTACTAACTGTGTGACACTGAGCAACTTTGTTAACTTTGTTTTCTCACCTGAAAAATGAAGTTGGTGCTACCTGCTGCACAGGGCTTTTGTGAAATTCAAAACACTTGACTCTGGACTTTGTCATTTGCATGTAAAAATGGTTGTGAAGGGATCCAGTAAGAGTGCTTAAGGCCTCAGCTCTCTGTACCTGCCAAGCAAAGAGCATGGGAAATATACAAAGTACATTTGAAACAGGAGTTACCAAAAGTTGATAAATAGCACTTCACAGGTTTGCTTGAACATTAGAGGGGTTAGATTTATGACAAGTGTGGTAGTAATTGTATGGTAGTTTGCCAAATCCAAACCCCACTTCCTCTCAGTAAAGCGCCTTCTGGACTACAGCTTCTGGGCTTAGCAAAGCTGATCCCACCCTGTCATCAGAGGTGAGCCCTGATTAGTTTAAGTCCATCAGCTAGTACCGTCTACTAGCCAAAACTGATTGCCTAGAGATGAGTGTGTGACCCAGTTAGACAATGAGACACAAGAAAGTGTGTATTAAGGGCTTGGAAGAAAGAACTTCTTTGCTTTTACCAGAAATCCACAAAGGAATTCTATCTTATTGCTAGCTGTAAATATGGCCGCTGGAAGCAGTTGAAAGCCATTTGTAAAGCTTTAGGATAATGAAACAGTCAAATCACAGGTTACCTTGCTGAGCTATTGAATCAAGCCTTATCTAGAGCTCAGACTAATTCTTGATTTTATTTTACATAAACCAATAAATTATTATTATTGCTTAACCTAGTTGGAGTTAGGTTTTCTGTTAGTTAGTACCTAACTGATAAAACTATGAAATAGTATTGCCTTTTCAAAAGAAACAGAGGCAAATAAGTATTGTGTATCAAGAGGAAATAGATCTGTGTGTGTAGAAATCCACAAATCCGAGACTGAGTGCATGAAGCAGCACACAGAAAAGCAGTTCGTGTTGGTGAGGACAAAGGGGACAGAACAGAAGTGCTGTGTTGTGAGTAAGCTATAGGCTGCCTAGTCAGGGGAAGGAAATGAATGCTTCATTTCTGAAACACATCACTGTTTTCAGTCAGCCAACTGCTAAATATTTCTGTAGATGGAGAATCCCAGCTGAGCTTAAGATGGCATCCAGACTGCTGGCTGTGAGACAGATGACTTCCTGGAGTATATTGTCATGGCTTTATTTAAATTGAATGAAGAAGGGCTTTAAGGAGTTCTAAAGCAATACAAGAGAGCTTTTGTATTATCAATCAAGGATAGGAGAGGAAAAAGATTTATTCATTCATTCAGTCAGTCAGTCATTCATTTTTAATAATGAACTACAAGAGCAATATGCTAAAGTTACTTTTGAAACTTACTGTCTGGGATCATTGAAATTTTTGATAATGTTCTGCTTTATCTGAAATATATATATATATATATATATATATATATATATATATATATATATATATATATATAAAATGTATATATGTGTGTGGCGGGGGGGTCACATAGCTCAGAGGTAATGTTCACTCTAATGACCAAACATAGCTGAGGGTGCTATGGAATAGGTGGGCACAGGGTGAATGGCAAAGGTGCACAGGACACCCTCCAAGGGGGGTGGGGTGTAGGGGAGGCATTTGGGGTTGCAGCTGAGTCAACATTCAACAGAGAGTTGGGACTGGACTCACCGTGAGGCCAATTTGGACACAAGTTGTCCTATAGAAACGCCAAAGAAAACAACCAATAGAGAGTGATATGTTAGTTGGCATACTTTGATGCAGAATTTAAAAAAAAAAGTTGGATTGCTTTTTAAGTGATTCATGAGTGAGATTATGAAATTGGGGTTTCTCTCCCTCATAAATGTCTCTTTAGTGTTGGGGTTAAGAAGACCGAGTTAATGTGTGTAAAGAACTTAGGACAAAGTCTGGCACAGCATAAGCACTATAAGTGTTAGCTATTAATATTCTCATTGTAGGAAAAAACATGCTGAATGCCAGAGGAAGAGAGTCCTCTGGGCCAGAAGCTGGGCCTGTTATTAGGCTCAACCCTGTATGGCCTCTCTCAAGAATGGCCACTCATTAGCATCAGGCTACTTCCTCTGAAACACTTAATTCCATAGGCAGAAATGTGAACATAGATAAATAGGGATCCATGACAGGAGGCAGAGTAAGGTCACTTCTTTTCAAATCCATGAAAGACATTTGGCCATATACCCTTGGTAGGCCTGAGAGCTTAGGCTTCTTGGTCTTGAGTGCCAGGAGTGCCCTACAAAGGCAATGCACAGTGTCGAGTGTAGGGCTCCTGGAAGAGGTTGTAGGGCAGAGAGGTCATGGGCACTGTGTGAGGAGTCAGGGAAGACCTCAAACGTCCAGCTGCAGTAGCATGATCAGTCAGTATCATCTCAGTCCCTTCTGAATATGAAACCTTTCCAGTTGCTGCAGGCTCCCAGGACAGGTCCCATGGTCAGCGGCCTCCATCAGAGAAAACCTGAATGGAAGCCACATGGTGGCTGACTCGCCTCGGCTGACTCGTGTGGAGGGTGGAAGGAAAGGGAAAGGAGAAAACTACAAACTAAGAGAGCAAGTGTGTTTTTCCTTGCAAAAGAAGGGACAGGGCAGGACAAAAGAAAAGTAGTCCTGAATGGGGTTGAAGGGACCGTGACCTTTACAGAAGCATTCCAGAGGGATGACATTCTTGGAAAATGTAAGGATTCAAGTGACCATAGGCATTTTTTTTTTTTTTTTGTCATTGGCAATGTATCTGCATATCATGGTGACAGAAAAGAAATCTAGAAAAATATAAAGAATGTCAATTATTACACACTGAACAGGCAGTGTGATTTGAGTCAGGATGCTTTAGGCCGCTAAGGAGAAGCCAGTAGGCGTAGGGTCACATTTAAGGAGTGGGAACATCCCACTTTCACCCCTTCTGTGTCATCACTTTGACAAGGTAGCTCAGGGCAAACCTTGCATACAGTGGCGGCCTGGCAGACGTTGAGAGAAACCAGTAAACCCCTATTCTCAGGTAACTTCGATTCTATCCTAAAACAGACAAGAACCAGGTCATCTCGAGCCAAATAACTTGTGGATGGAGACAGCTCCCCGCAGATGTTACCTCACCGTCTGTTCCATGTGACCAGAAATCCTGGGACTCACAGTTTGAACCCTTTCTCATTAAGGGAAGACTCTTGGGATGTAGTTCCTCTGAAGTATGTTTCAGTGAGGAAACAAAATATGCTGTGATTCTCAGGGGAGCTCCCCAAAGAGAGTTAGTAAAACTTTTTAGGAATTTTATACCCAGAGCTAAGAGATCAGACAAATTTCCTAGACATTACAATCAATAACCTCCTCACTCCCATTTCTTGACATTCAGTAAGTGTCTCAGCTGCTTTTCTCTGTTTTGGTTACAAGAAGACAAAAATAGCCACCTCTCTTTGTGGAAAACTCAGTTGAGTATTTCTTCTGGCCACTGTATGCTTTTGGCATAATACCTTGAGATAGTAAATAAGCGATGGACTATACACAGAGGATTGGCATTGTGGACCAGTTTAAATTCTTCTGTTCATGTTAAATTCTTTTCAAAATAATTTGATTTACATGATCAAAGTTTTTCTAGAAAATAGGTATTCACTCATGCACTTATGCAATGGTTATGTGTTTAGAATTCATGCTGGGTACAACAAAGCTCTTAGCTTCAAGGAGCACACAGTCTGCAAACGGAAGCCTTGTTAAGTTAGCCACTGTATAGCTAGCATTACTTACCATAGTGTTTTGATTCCCAAACACATGAATTATTTTACAACTAATTTCAAAATAAATCTGTCAATTGATCATTCTCAAAAAAAACCCCAAAAAACATATTATTCAAAATCTTAAATTAGCCATCAGCTCTGGCTATAGAGTGTGGGTTTTGTAGGAAATCACGAGAACTCAGCATTTGGTTGTAGAATGGGAGAGATTTCAGCCAGTTTCTAAAATGCGAGTGGAGATAAGTGTTGTTTGTGTGAAGGTAGTATACCCCACCCCAGAACCCTGACAATAGTTGGGCCCCCGTAAGCCCTGACCTGCCCAGGCAGAATCAGGAGATGTAGCCTAGAAATGGGGGAAAGATGTAAACAAAACCGAGGGGCGGAGGCTGGGCAGGGTGAAGAAAGGGAAGGAAATCAGGGAGAGGGTTCAGAAGAGATGGTCCCTGCTGACTGAAGCTGAAGAGTAGTCCCCAAGGGATGTGCCAAGAGTCCAGGGTTAAAGCCCATTGCCCAGGGCAAGTTGAAGAGAACAAAGAATCCAGTCCTAATTCTTTGCCACCAGAAGAACTCTCGATGAGTTATAGATCCTTGACTCTAAAGTAACACATTAGTAGAACATTCTCCAGGATTGTATGTGTATGTGTGTAACTTGCTAATGATAAGAATCTTTTGTTATCATTCCATGTTAGTACAAGAGTTACATATAACACATCTGCTTCTCTTCCTTTCTAATTAGTCCATGCCCACTAAGGTGTTGAGCTAGACAGAGTGAACATGAGGGATAGGATTGCTTTCAGGAGGAGGATCTGGAGTCCGTGATACTTAAACTCTGATATGCTCAACCTCATGAAAGCCTAGATTCCCAAATACCTTATTCCTATAAAATTCCACCATTTCCAGATCTAGGAGGGGAGGTAATAAAGAATATTTATGTTAATTGCTTGAAGTCTTCAGATATAGGAGAGTGAACAATAAAATCTAATGCCCAGCTAGCTCCCTACTCTCTCCAGCTCGATGCAATGACCCTGGGTAATTAATCATGTAAGTAAGGTCAAGATGAAAATGTATGCACTCTGCATGGGGATCTGAGATACCAAGTCTGGTATGACTTTGAGAGCTTCCACTTCTGCAGTAATGTAGTAATAAACTGAACTCTCAAGTAAGCGCTAGTCAGAAGGTCATTACAACCTATTTCATGCATCTTGGAAGTAGCTGATAGGTGTGTCGAGCAGTTGCTGAAGTGATTACAACTATGGCAGGAAAACAAAACCCCACAGCTTAGGAGAGGTTTCTAACAGGAAGCAATAATAAAAAACAGTTGAAACTTGTATAGTCCTCGTTCTGTGCCAAGCATTGTTCTAACACTTTACATTTGCAATTTTAACACAGTTAATCCCCACAACACCCCATCATAAAGAATGAGAAGAAAGAGTACCATCTAAAGGAAAATGTACCAAGGCCCGCTCAGGATGTGTGTGTGTGTGTGTGTGTGTAAGTGAAAGAGACCCTGTGTGTCTTCCATAATAATCAGATATATATATATTTTTTCCCTTTCTTGGTCTTCCTTTATTATTACTTTAAAGCCACATTAAACAGATTTGCCAATTTGGGGGAAAATAGATTCCTCCTAGACCCTATCAGATGGCCTCTTGAACCTCAAACCCAATAGTCTGTATCTTAAAATTTTTATTTCATTCTCCCCATGCTTACTGTGTGCGTGTTATCATGAATGAGTGAATGAATGAAAAAGTCTGTACGTATGCAATTAATTAAAGCATCATGATGCGGTTGATGTAGTAGGATATGGCATAGTATAAATAAAAGTATAAACTTTAAGATTAAATATTCCTAGGTTCAAATGCCAGCTTTAGGAAAGTTATATAATCTTTCTGACTCTCTTAGCTTACATAATGGATATACTAATATTTATTTCATAAGAATGCTATCACACTTAGGTGACAAATAGAAAGTACTTAACTTGATGCCTGCTATATAGTAGGCATTTTTTAAAAGGTCGTAGTTACTAAGAATCTAGCTGTCAAATCCAAGTTTCATCCTTTACCAACTCTGTGTGGCCTTGAAGACTGACTTAGTCTACCCTGGTTTCCCCCAGAACCTCTCCTGTCCAGTGAGCAATGCACATAAGACCCACAGCTCAGTTCCTAATATATAAGAAGCACTAAATAAATGATTATTACTATAATTATCATTATTAATTCTTATTACAAATACATTTTGGTTTGGCATTTCTGTCACATAAATATGTTGTCTATGTTTGAAAGGTCAGCTTTCTGAAGGAATCTTTTCGGCTGTAAGACACCTATATTTATTCTAGAATACAGTTAAGCCTTTCTTTCAAAAACCACATCCAATTACAGATGACTACCACAAGGTGGCTCCAGATCATTTTGATTATTTTCCATGTATTAAATCACAGTTCTGAAAGTTGTTTTTCAAGAAATACTGTGAGAACAACTGTGTTTTTGTTTATTTTTAAAGAAATGTGGCACTATAAAACACATGCTTCTTCATCTTTTTCTATTTTTTTCCCTATGTCTTTGTTAGAGGTAGGTGCTGTTTCAACTGAGGAATATATTTTCAGACATAGCCCTAAAGATAATTTAATCATGATTGATATTCACTTAATCATATAATTTTGCTATATCGATATTACTGCCTGAGATTATACTTTTGGTCCCTGTTTATTTAAGTTTGTATACTATCTATATTTTTATAAATAATACCAAAAAAATAATTTTTAAGAAATATCAGAATGGACTGATTTTTTTTTTTTTTAAGTTTTCTTTTGGAAGATTGATTTTAGGACACTTCAGTTTTTGAGCTTTACTTTTCAAAATAAATGAAACTTATGGTATTTTCAATAACACTTTTTATAGTATTTGCTTTCATAGTTCAAGATTCCAAGTGCTTTTGATAATTTATTTTGAATTAATGTGGAAGGGTACAGGTACAGCAGAACCATCGATGTATATGGTCCTCGTATGGTTTTCGTGCTGCCTTTGTTTACCCTGGAATTTTTTCAGTTTGAAATGCTACAACCTTTAATTGTGGGAAAAGATATTTTCTTATTGATCTCTCCTGGAAACGTGAGTGAGACTCTGACACTGCTGTTAAATCTTCCTCCCAAACTTACTGCTGGGAGTTTATTTTTAGTATTTTTTTTCTCCTTGAAATGAGTTCTGCTGTTTCTCTGTTCCTGAGAAAACTACCAGCTTATATTGAGTGTACCTCCAGCATGGACTTCTAGATCAATTGCGAAAATGTTGCTTTTGGGCCCCAAATTTTCATTTATAATTGGCTCCATTAAAAGATATGTGTTATTCATGTAAATTTTATAATATGTAATACTTTTACATAAGCAAAGCCTTCTTTCAAGTAAGACAGTAAGAACACAACATATGGACACACATGTGTAAGAACCATTTATTTGACATTTTTATTTTATATCTACGGATCATGCCATCTTATTTCCATCTGGATTTGAACTTGAGGTTCATGCTGGACCTCTCGAGAAGGCTCATAAACCAGTTTACCATAGTTCTACTCTCTTCTCTCACCTGCGAGTTCATTCATTCATACATTCTGACTGAACTCAGTGCATCTGAGGTGACCCCTGCCTTAGAGGTTCTGAAGAATCAGAGTAGGAAGGGTAAGTGCATCTAGGAGAAAAGGGAGGTGCGAAAGAGTTTGCCTTACGAATAAGTAATTCATTCATAGGTTGGGGGCCCACTTGGCTTTAAGAGAATTAAGCAAGGCTTTAGGATCCCATGGTCAGAAGCATAAATGAGATAAATGATTCTCCCACCTGCACTTCTGTGACTGTTATTCATTTTTTACAGTATTTAAAACAGAAAGATGCATGCGTAATATGAAAAGCCTCTGTGATAATGAACACGAGATGGTTAAATATTAGAACCCAGCTGTGGGGTTCTCTGAAGTACAACTCAGGGCATTTGATTGTTTCTATGCAATGGAGGAATTTCTCAGGTTACAACAAATCCAGAAGTTGTTTTGCCAAAATCTAGAGCAGGAGGAGACATTCTCAGTGAGAGATCAGAGATCCGGAATATGACACAAATAGAGATGTCATTTCGGAATAGGTAGCTAAGGCAAGCATTTTGTTAATAAAGCTGGAAGCAGAAAGAATTTCATTAAGTTGTATGTAATGCTGACCACAGGTAGCTATAGCATACAGACTAACTCTGAGTAATTGCAGATGGAGAGAGAATTCTCTTTAGTGATTAAGTCAATTACATAAAAAAGCCTACCTGCAATCAGTTGAGGATAGGATATAAATCCAGGAAAAAGAATGAACAAGAGTGTAGAATGCACTATTTGATTAGGTTACACAATTCTTTTTTGTTCATGGGGTTGAGTCTGTGTGTAGATATAATATATTTTAAAAACATACTTAATTAACCTAGAAGAGTCCCGATATTCAGAACTCTCAACTCAGTCCTTGTGCTAAGTCTGTTATCGAGTATATCCCACATGCATAATAAACAGAAGAAAACTACACTTGCTACCTCAATGGGATTTTCTTGTCACTTGATTTGTAGTTGGTCGTAAGAGGCTTATAACATAGAGACACTAAAAATTGCCAAACAAAGTTGGCAGGGACCAGGGTGAGACAAGCAAGGCACAAAATTTAAGGTGGCATTCACTCTCCAGATTGTGCAAACACAGGGTCAGCACCTGATAGTGCCACCTTAAATTTTGCATCTTAGGTTCTTCATCTACCTCACCTTAGTCCTAGTTCTAGCTTCGCAGGGTTTCTCCCCATATTTGCCTTTGTATCAAGTCCCAGTGGAACATAGTTGGTATTGTTGCCACTATTTTCAGGAGAGAGCTTGGCAGAAAGAAGTGGATTCTTCACCTACGTCACTGCCGACATGTCTCCTTCCACCACCGGCTGTTCTGTGAGACAGAAAGGCAACTTCAGCTGTCTTATTCCGCCCACCCCAGCAGCTGCCTGGACCTGCTCCAGGCAGTACACAACAGGTGTGTGTGTGTGTGTGCACGCCTGTGTGTGTGCAAACATAAGTGTACTAAAGAAATGAGAGAAATGCTTTTAAGGCTTGTCAAGAACCTAAGCTATTCTTCAGTCATTTTTCTATAAAATCTCTTTATAATGTATACTTATTTGTAGTAGAGTTAGATATAACACTTATACTTTTCAAAAGCAATTAAAAACACCTTTCAGTTGTTTGATACTGATACATCTGATATTCCAGTCTTGAAAAAAAATTTTAAGACCTAAAAAGATTATTTTACTCAGTTATGTACTCTTAGAGGTGAAAGAAAACTTAGCAAACTTCTATTTCACCCATTTTAATTTTATATACTTTTGAAAGACACATTTGATTGCAAAACAAAATTTTACTGGAAATATTGTGAGAAGTTTTCAAATGCCCTTAACAATTCAATTAAATGTAAATATTTGAAAGTCTACAATGCACCAAGGTAAATGAAATTAGAGTTAAGGGATATGACACACGTGTCTTTTCAGAGTCATAGTGTAGGAAAAGAAATAACAATTCTAAAATCTAATGTGATTTGATTGTGTGGAGAAATAATGTTAATGAATCAATATCAGTTACATCAGAAAATTGCCCAAGCAAAGAACACTCGAACCCCATAAAGCATGGAAATTACTCTTAGTTTCTCTAGTATCTGAAACAAGAGAATGAGGAGTAAAGCCAAGATTTTTACGTGGGATGAATATGAATCTATTATCTAACAGTACTTTCAATTGAATTCTTTCAAATACTTAAGGACAATAAAGTTAGAAAGATAAAATATATTTTCTACATTAAGAGTTTCAAGAAAGACTGAGACCCTCTAAGACCCAGGTATTACCTCATAACATTAGTAATCCAACATACTGAAATCAACCTAATAATATAAAATATACCATAAAATAATAATTGAAATTAATTAAATTTCTTGGGTAACTTTTGCAGATAGGTAACCCATCTTTCTCCCAGAAGCCATTAAAAATCAGTATTTTTAAATTACATGCAATATATTCTCCTATTGTTACATATTAATCGAGGTAAACAAAATCAGCAAAGCAACATACCTATTAGAAATTTATAAGAAATTTCAGATTTAAGGTTTAAAAATATCACTTCAATCACTTCAAATGACAAAAAAAAAAAGTTTAAAATACTAAATGAAAGCTAATGGTTCTAACTTAAAATAATGTGTCTTTTCCAGGTTATGTATGAAATACATGCTTCTTTTAGAAAATACAGAAATGGAAGGAAGGAAGGAAAGAAGGAAGGAAGGAAGGAAGGAAGGAAGGAAGGAAGGAAGGAAGGAAGGAAGGAAGGAAGGAAGAGAAAGGATGGGAGAGAGAGAGGAAGGGAGAGAGGGAGCAGGGAAGAAAGAAAAGCAAGCAAGCGAAAGTACACATATCTTCACCGGGCAAGTTTGAATTGGCCTAAACACTCTAAATGTGACCAAGACTCAGGCATGTATAAATATTATGCCTTTTCAGCTTTCAGTAAATCAGAGGTTGTGTTTATTTTGTTTTGATTTTTGATTTTCTACAATTTTCTTTTCCTTCCTTTTTCTTGCAGATTTTTAATGTCTTTCTGCATCATACATATTTTATGTAAGGTCAAAAGAATTTTAAACACTAAGGTGAACAGTGTAAATGTAAATTATTGGATTGATATTCAGGACATGTGAAATCTAGGACAGAGTTTGTCTGTAAATGAGATTTGAGTTCTGCCTGGTCTCACAAGCCCTTCCATCAGATACTTGGATTCTTTGGAAATCCTCCAAATCCCTTATAAACTTCATCCAATGTCTTGAAATTATTTTTAATTTTCTGTATAACAGTGATCACTACCTGATATTTTCTTATTTGCTTATTGTCTATTGCACCAAGTTAGAATGTGAACTCCAAATTAGCACTATTATCTCTCTTGTTCACTTACCCAGCAACATCACATTACATAGTAAGATGTTAATAAAAGCCCTGTGTAACCTAAATGTAAGGTAAATTTTCCCTTAAAATTTCTAGAAAAGAAAATAACCACCTATACTCTAATCTTTACACAGTTTCCTGTATAATGGATCACTATCATAAGCATAAAATACTGCTTAAGAAAGCAATAGCCAGAAACTTCTCTACAATCTTTTTTTCTATAGTTAATGCTAATTTTGATGTTTACAATGATCATCTGTAAAAATTGGTCAAAAACAAGGCAAGAAAGATAAACGATTTCAATATTTATTCCTGTGTTTTGACATTACTTTTGCAAAAGTTGGAGGCCATTATAAATAAGGCTTTTAAAGATTACTTTAGACAGAAAGAAATCTAACTATGGGCAGTGAACACACAATGCAATATATATATGCCTTACTGTTGAATTGTACACCTGAAACTCTGAAACTTGCTGGATTTCGTTAACCAATGTCGATCATAATAAAATTAAAAAAAAAAAAGATTACTTTAAAAAATAATAATGGTTATTCCATTCAAGGGTTAGGAATATAGATCTAGAAAACCTAGAGGAAACTTTAGTCAAAATGAAAATAAAACTACTAATGTATATGAATGGAAACTCCAGTGCGGACGTCACACTACAATCACGTAATGCTGTTATGTCAGGACAACTGACATGTAAGCGAAGCTGCTGTGATGATTTAAAAATACTCTCATGATGACGAAGACACTGATGTCAAAGATGCATTTGAAGGGGCTGCATAGTTTTGTAAGAGTGATGGGGGGAAAAAGCAATATTTCTAAATTATTATATTGAGATAACAAGCAGTAATTTAAACATACTGTGACTAAAGTAGGAAATTAAATTGTATAAGTAGAATATTCACTGTTTCATCAACATTCTTTAAAGGTCACATTTTCACAATGGACAAAAGATTTATTTGATGGAATTTTCTCACTGGAATAAAATGCCTATTTTAAAACATATCCTGCAATGTATTGTGTGATATTTCAATACGAAATTATATTCTTTTCAGTTCTGTTTAATATTACACTATCTTTAACTTTTGCTTCTCAGCTATTCTATTTTCTTTTTCAAAAACTCCTAGTAAACAAGTTTTGGAGTCATTCTATAGCATGTCTGTCTCTTAACTGCTATTTCTTATGTATTTTTCAATGTCTTACCTTCTGGGCCTGGATTCTATGAATATTTCTCAGTACCTTTTCCCCAATATTTAAAAATTTTCTCTACAACTGTATTTAGTCTCGAGTTAATGCTGTTTGTTATTGTATTTAGTCTCGAGTTAATGCTGTTTGTTTTCTATAATAGTATTTTTCATTTCCAAGGTTTTTACTTAATTCTTTCTCATATGTTGCTGCTTTTATTTTTTTCATAATCTTTACATTGTTGAGATTGTTATTTTTTCTTTTATCTCTTTGCAGAATCTTGTTAAAATATTAAATATACTTGTTTTAATTTCTTAGGTTGCTCTATTATTTTCATTTCATCCACAGTGATTAAATATCCCCATTTTTAGTTTTCTTGTATATTCTTTCAGTTATAATATTTCTGAAGTACTTTAGAATTTTGGTTTTCAAGCTCATTTAGAAGATGGTTTTTTCCTGTCATAGAGTTTGCTTTTTTTTTTTTTTAAATTTTTGTGTTTTTAATGCTCTCCCTTTATATTTACCTCTCCCAGTGATGTATAACTTAGACAGCTGGGGACTCCAATCCAAAACGAGGTCATGTAGACTCTGAGCTTACCCAAGAATGTTACTGAGGCAAATGCAGATCCAGCACTGTGACAGTAGGCAGGTTGGCACAAGTCCTGTGTACAAGGCAGTTTTTACTTTCTCCTTCATCCTAGCTAAATAACTTTATATAAGCTATAACCCCAGTTGTTGGTCAAAGGCTTTTGTTGTTGTTTATGTCTTTCACAGGCTGGGGAGCCCTGTACCACAGGCCTTTATTTCAAGCAATGGACCAGGTTCTGGTCCCCTGTTCTTCTAGATGGCAGGAGCTAAAATTATAGCCATCTCTCCAGCTACTGTTCCAGGAGCTCGGCAGGCCCACTTTCAACTTAATATTTTTCCACCAAAGTTACTGATATTGTTTCTGAGCCATCCTATATCTTTAACTTTTCTCTTCATATTATAACTGTCATTGTTATACGTTTGTAGTATAAGGAATAAAAGGGTCTCAGTGATAAATAGTACCAACTAAATAGTTTTAATCAAAAGGAACAAAAGTAGAAGATCCTTTATACTTAAAGTGAATCAACTTTTCTCCAAATATAATTAAAATCAAGGAACTTGTCTTATTCACTACTGCTATCTCCAGCTCTTAGAATATACTAGGTGAACGGTGGGCGCTTAATTAACATTTGTCAACGGACTGATTTGCTGTTCATTGCTGAGTTGGTGGTGCAAGGAAGATGGAAGGACAAGGAGAATATAAAGGTAGCACAGGACAATATGATGTTGTCTTTGATTCATTTATGGTCTAGTGGAAGTGAAAATTCTAATATATGTGATGCAACACACAGTATAAGACCACATGCAATAAATTTCTCAGCCGGATCATGCCAGCTATCATGTGCCAAGTGCCACAGTATAAATGTGCAAAGTATATCCAGCCATAATTTTGAATGGAAGATAGAACAGAGAGAGAGAAGTAAATAATTTCAACAGATTTTTTAAATTAGGAGGAGGGTGGTATAGGAGAGGGGTGAATTATTAACTGTTTCATCTGTTATATTTAGTTCCCATGGCCAAAAGAATGTGGTCACAACTTTAGGGAAATAGTGTGTAACAGTACAAGATCACTAAAGTAAGTAGTCAATGCCAGAGGTTAATATTATAGAGCTATTTTTTTTATTAAATATGTAATTTTAGAATGTAGAAAACTTGCTTACAGACTTGGGTGAATGCATAACATTTCAATGCTTTTCGGAAGAAAGACTCTTTTTTAATAAGCAGCATCTCCATGGTAACCATAAAGGCAAATCTCGCTTTGTGTGTATTATATCAATGCCAATAACAGCTGGGACAGGTTGAACGAAAATGGCAGGGAAGCAGAAGCTGGGGAATTTGAAGAGAGAGTGAATAAGAAAAATAACAGCCTGAATCAGATACTGTATAATTTAAGACTACCTTGATTCATTAGTTCTGCTTTGGAAGAAAGCAGACTTTAAAACTTATTTTTTTTCCAAAGATAATTCCCCTTCACTCAGTTCAAATCAAAGGCAGAACAACCATTATACTATTTTTTAGAAAAAAAAAGAAAAAGAAATG